>NC_074698.1:18037737-18070237 GCF_029448725.1 Salvelinus fontinalis
ACACACAGGCACACACACAGGCACAGATGCCCCTTCAGTGTTAAAAGGGAAAGGGAAAAGACAAGAGTGCTAACCTCTCATTGGGTGGGATATGAATAGCCTGTGTTCCTAGCCACAGCTTGGTTAGCCAAAGTCTGGGACTTATTATAGTGTTGTGTGTTTATGCATGTGTCTGTGTGTGTATTCCTTCAAGTATTGTTCCTGTGTTTTCTCGCTCTGTGTGTGTGTGTGTGTGTGTGTGTGTGTGTGTGTGTGTGTGTTAATGTCTGTTTTTAGTGTATATAGTGTATGTTTACCAGGTACAAGTTAAGAGTAGCATGCATTCAGAGTTGGCTTCCAACAGTGTTTGTTCCTGTTTTGTGAAACTTGAGAAATCCGGATTTAAGGTTCTGGAAAATAGGATTTTTCCCCAGCTCTCCATATCAAGGTTTCCTCCCAGCTATGTTGTCTGGGCTGGCCTGCCTCAATTGACGGCAGAATTGGAATGGATGCTCATTCAGCGCTCAAGGCCCAGCTGGTGTGTTCCACAGCATACAAATGAACTGTGCTGAATGGAAACAAAACTTAGAAAAATACCTTTGCTGCATCGATCAGTGAATGTATGCCCCGTGTGAATGTTTTGTGCTGAATCAGTCACCACTGTGGGAGAAGTCACCAGGTGACAACCAGGGACAGGAAATGCCATTGTGTCAGTGTGTATTTTGTGGTGTGATCCAAAAGCAGCTGAAACGGTCTGGTCTACATTCTGGTGCTAGCACCGGAGTTCAGGCCTGCATCATATATGAGTTGGCTAGTGCACATTATGAATCATGCTTTGTGTGTGAGTATAAGAGGGGTAGGGATTTCCATTAGAGATTCTGTACAGGATGCTGATATTGCTAGACTAAACTGTAATTGGCACATAATTTCTGACCAATAATAACAACAATAGTAATAATTATAATTATAAGAACAATAATAATAATAATAATAATAAATAAATCATAAATACATAATAGCAATAAAATTATAATGATGTTATTATTATTATTCAAATTAAAATTATGTTGTGTTGTGTGCTGTATTTGTTAAGGAGTTGTTTAAAGGATGGTAAATGCATTGATACTATGAATGATTGTTGTGTTACGTTTCAGGCCACCGAAACCTTTCTGGTGAATGAAGACCCCTCCAGAGGTCCTGGGATGCCTGAATGCTTTGTAGTATCAGATTCCTACAGGGTATGCATTATTATTGTTATTATTATGATTATTTAATGTGTTATTTGAGTCATTAGTCATTATTCTGACTGATGGTCTGCTTTCATGCTCTTGGTAATTGCACCACAATCATAATGTCACTCACAGCTCCCTCTCTTCAGCTGCAAACCATTACAATCATTATTTCCACACACACTTTAAGAAAAAGGCCTTGCAACTCCGCCGAAGCGCCCTTCCCTCGTGGGAAAGAAAATTATAACGATAATGTGCAGCATGCAGAGTTGTATAAAATGAAAAAAGGACAAAAAAAACCTAGAAAACTATACACAGTTGAAAAAAACATGCAGCTTTAAAAATTCCACCCAGCGAGCGCATTGGATTTACAGCGATCGGCCTGAAATGAAATGGTAATAAAAAGAGAATTGCGGGATGGGGGAGTGGGAGTCTGTGGATGACTGAAAATGTGATTGTTAATGAGGTGGGAGCCAGTTTTCTACTCTTTGTTTCCAGCTAAAGCCTTTTGCCAAGTTATAGAGAATCTGGGTTGCTACAGTGTATTGTGTGTCCCGGGGTACAGAAATGAGCCATAATGGGAGGTAATTGAGTATCGTGGTTGGTGGAGAAGTTGGAGAGGGGAGAAGCATTAATATGACCATATTAGATATCAGGGCCAGTGAGTTCAAGGCCATTCAGAGAAGGGTATCTGTACTCACCTCCTCATAGGGAGGTTAGGCCCCACACATCGCATGGCTACCATGACACATCACCACTCCAGCTACCTCAGAATCCTCTGTCTGTCCATTTTGTCTTCATATATGAGGGAGTAATTGGTTGGAAACCCTAATTTTAGAGCACAAACTTTGAACCCTGTGAATTCTGTGTGTAACTTCTGAGTCGTATATTTTAGTTGTTCCATAGATTCTGTGTGTTCGTGGTATACAAAAAAACAACCCTTGCAGATGCTGCTGCTACAGTACTTCATTATAACAGCAAATCCATGATTGACTTTACCACAATGAGTGTTGTAGCACAGCAAATATGTATATTCCAGCGTGTGAAAAGGAGAGACTCAAAAACCATAGCATATGGCTCTACCATGTGTTACTTAATGAGCGATTTACTCCCATAGACCACTAAATGTGGGGCTCATTTAAGGAGCGATGCTGGATGAGTGTTTGCGTGTGTTGGAGTCAACTCAACTCTATAAAGGAGGAAAACAGTTTTTGATCCCCTTCGAACCCACTCTCTGTAACCTTTCACTTTTGTGGTCCTGTGTGCTTTTTATGACTTCAGAGACAGAGAGACAGAGAGAGAGAGAGAGAAAGAGAGAACCTCCATGAATACACTGAGTTAGACAGAGACTACAACTTGGGAACAGGATTCATTCCACCTGCTGTTACACAACTGCCCAAATGATGTGTATGTTTGTCACTCTGAAAGTTAGTGCTTATCAGAAATTATTTTGGTATATAATTTTCAAAATATCAAGGTAACGTTTGTCATTTCAGTCATTTCATATTCACGGATGGAATTAACCGGTATGGAATGCTGTGAGCATGACCTTTTGTGGCGAGAAGGGGAGGTTACAGTTCTGTGGTCTGCACAACCCCCTGACCACACACTTTCCCTCCCTCCCTCCCTGTCTGTCTGTCTGTCTGTCTGCCTGCTTGTCTGTCTGTCTGTCTGTCTGTCTGCCTGCCTGTCTGTCTCTCTCTATATCTCTCCCTCCCTCCCTGTCTATCTCTATATCTCTCTATATCCCTCCCTCCCTCTCTGTCTCTCTCTATATCTCTCCCTCCCTCCCTCAGTCTCTGGCTCCCCTGGTTGTGTGCAGTATAATTGGCCACACAGAGCCCAGATCTCTTTGTTTCTCCTGCAGAGGCTTGCAGTGTAAATGCACAAGCAGTAGGCCTCATAAATCTGAGGGACTCCAGTTGTCAGATCAAAATTTCAGCTCCACAATGACTTTACCCCCACCAAACACTATACCACACTTATACCACATTTTGTTTTGGTAGCATACAGTATGTTCTTATCACAAGCATTTCGCTACACTCGCATTAACATCTGCTAACCATGTGTATGTGACAAATAAGATTTGATTTGATTTGATATCAAGCAGTCCTCAGGTTGGGCTGTTTTTCATGTTCAAGTCAACTTCATTGTAGTAAATGTCCCAAGCCAGACCAACAGTGTGGCTCTGCTGTTTCAATTGTAGTCGCCTTTACAGGTTTCAGTCTGGATCTGATGTCTGATAGTGTTCTATACACTCTGCAATTAAATGTCTTACTTGTACGTCGGCCTGGGATGGAAGTGTGCACTGAAATTCAGTCAAGATGCTGAAAGGGCCTTTGTATCAGGGGGCAGAAACCAATAGAAGTAACACAAAACTTGCAGAACACTGACAAATATTTTTTACATTTGTTTCACAAACTAATTTATGCAGAGGCAGTGTAACTGTAGTGTAATAACAATGTAATACTATTTTAGGTAAACCCATTCATTTACATAGCTAGAGTAAAATGTACTTACTAAAATGAATCCAAACCAAGATCCCAGTGTTGGTCAATTCCAATGTCATTAAATATTTCGGCGACCTTCTCGTTTCTCAGATGGAAAACAAATGACATTTCCAATATTTTAAGTCAATCTCTTAATATCAAGTCATTATTTATCAACATTATATGTCTTTATTGTCGGCCATAGGCCCCATATGAAGCATCACCTTTGACCTTACAGCAATCATATTCTTATCATTGCATGGACTTTACTAACGGTAGGCCTAATAAGCCTATAATAATATTCAATAGAAAACACATCAAAACAAAATCACATCGTAGCTATAGCAAATGTTTAGCTCATTGCAAAATACAATGCTCAGACTGGCGGACCTTCTGTAAAGCATTTTACCTTCTCGTTTAGGATATAGTCTACTCTACACGTCGTACGGATAAAACGCTGGATATTACGCATTCGGCGTTCCTATTCATTTAACCCTCGTAATAACATATTTGTTACCCTAAAGAAAAAGAGCGGTGTATTGTCATTATGCATGGTTACTGAGTATGAGCTGAAACGACCGGATTAAGCAGAAGTTTGCCACCGCATGATTTACGAAGTTGAGAGATTCATGTTAATGATATTATGTTGTATAGCAAACACCGTCGCCCCTGATCAACCCCCCCAAAAAAATATCAGTGCGCACGACAGGAGAATCGGTGAAAGAGGGTGGGAGACAAAACTTTTTTTCCCCAAAAGTTTGTGTAAGCTTTCACTTTCAGCCTTCTAGGCGGGGTTACAGTACAGCATGGAGTGAGCGAAACAGGACGGCGAGCGATTGCAATGCAGCACTACAGCGAACTTCCATCCAATTTAAATAAGCTCTCAAATTTTCATTTCTAAAAATAACCATGTACTCCCCGTACTGCTTGACACAGGTAAATGCCATTATTTCATTGTTATTGCTTAGTATACAGTCGGTGTTGCGGGTTAGATTAGTGCTCCCACCATTTGCAACTATGTAATAGTTGAATTTGAGCTTATTTGTTACTCTCTGTTCCTTTCTGATAGTATTTACCTTGTATCGCTGACACTTTTTCTTCTTAGATGGCATTTCTTCACAGGGCTTTCTTATGCGTTTCATTGCACATGGTTTTGGAGAGAAAATGGCGCTCCTCCCGAATCTATTTAATATAAAAGGAGGGGAGAAGTGGAGGAGGAGAAAGGAGTGAGTGTAGAAAACTGGACTGAACTTTAGTGTTACATGTGATGGTCTTACATTGACATTTTCCAAAATGTTGATCTCACAAACGCTTGGCAGTGATAGAGGCTACATGTGGAAGCGTGACCGTTAAAAAGCTTTATCCGCTAACGGTTGAATCTGTGACAGTCGAGGGCTTTAGGTCGGTGTGTGCTGCCGCCAGTTCTACAGTAGCCTACACTTGTCAACCGTGCTCGATTCTGATTAATATAACGTACGTATTTAGTGAAAGTAAATGGTCGGGAATATAATGTATATACTATTTTACGCACGAGTATCTCACTGCATATATGCGCCATAAGGATTATTTTCAAGGTTCTGGTCATGCCCCGTTGATGTTAACTTATTTTAGTGACTCTGGTCCACTGTACCTAGCACAAATACTGGATTTAATCTGCGATTATAAACTCTTGACCATTTCTGTTCATAGTAAAACATCCATCCCACAATTTACAGCCAATAAATATTCCATAACTTTGAATAAGAAACCTACCTCTGATGTTTTACTCTGTGCTGCTTTTCCCTTAATGTATAACATACTTTCAACTATACAGTGCATGTCCAGACCCTACAACCTGGTATTTTTGGTATACATACACCATACGTTGTAAAGTTCATTCATATTCAATAGGGAATTACTCTGGTACTTCCACATGCAATATTCCACATTTCTGAGGACAGTTGGGAAGATAGGAATAGTTTATGAGTTGAACAGCTTATTGTCACTAATTGGTAATTGATAAGGTCCTACCAAAATAAAACGTACTTTTGTAAAGCAATATAGAATCTCTTGCTATATAATATAACTAAATAAATTATTGTTCAATATGCTCATTAAATGTTAAATCTGTCTTGATATATTGTATTTGTTAAAACTGGAGAGTTGATCAGGTAACAGTTTCAGAATCTACATGATCTTTTTTTAAATCAAGTATTCAAGACAAGTTTTTTGGGAAAATATATATAAAGCTTCTCTTTTTTCATGTTATGAAATGATAGTCTATTTGTCCTGGAGGAAAGAGAGTATTAACAAGTATTATAGTGCCTGTTGTAACTTTTGCGGAGATATGGTCAATGGATTGTAACAAAAAAGTGCATTGCACAGTCATAAGATAACTGAAACAGTTAGTTATTTAGTTTATGGATGTGTTTAAAACATCATGTGTATTAGTAATCGTCCAATAACTTCTCTGTCAAATGAACAGTGATTTAAGGTCAGGCTCCATTCTAAAATGACCAAATGTCACACATCATTGCTTAACTTTTTTGGACTCACCAAGAACCCTAAATATATGAGGTTCAGTAACTATTCATTTATGACTTATGTGCAATATCATTACTCTTGGAACTGGAAATTTCCTTAGCTTGTCAAAGTAACTTGGAGGGAAGCACCAGAGAAAGCTCTGCTTGAAGTTGTACTGTCAACAGTATATGTTCACAGATAAATGTGACATACAACAGGGGTTATTGAGCCCACTGACTGAAATATTTAACATATTTTAGCAATATAAATCCACATAATATAAACCTACAAAGTTCCTTGGTCTAAACTGAATCGTGAGGCACCCATCATTTAACTCTCTGCATCAATATATTCCTGGTTTTGCAAAATCATTTTAGTCGTCTGCTTTTCTTTTTTCTTTGCATTTCTGTGTAGATTTTTTGTTAGTTTATGGATTCTTTAAAAAGCCATGCCTTTTTCTGGGTCCAAAATGGAATGGTTGTTGATATTATCTGCAATTCTATGACTCTCCTAACCAGTGGCATAACTGTTGGAAATCTATTCCTATAAAGCAAACTTGTTTATCCCTTGGTTTCACTGGACAGTAGACTGCCAAGGCCTGTGTGATGTGTAATTCATTCCTGATTTTACAGTGTTTTATTAAAACAATTTTACTTCCATGCCTCTGACTCCTGTTACAGAAGCAGAGAGGGTGTTTTTCTCAGTTGCGGGCACGGCCAGTAGTCTGTTTCCATTTAAAACTGTAGAATGATCACATGTTGTTCTCTGTTCTACTCCCTGATTGACAGAAGCAGGACAAGGCTGATTTGAATACTTTTTTAGAAGTGGATATATATTGGAAGAGAGTGTCTTGTACTTTTTTTTAAATACAACTGAGAAAGAAAATAGGCCCACATATTTAAAAATGATGGAATGGGACTTTATCAGATGTACAGAGAGGAATCTCTATGTAGGCTCGAACTTTTCTCTCCAACAGTTTAGCATTGAGATTTTGGTAGTCCTATACACATATATCTTAATTTGCTAATGCATATTTATTTACAGGGTTTCTGGAATTGATAAATGTAATATTTTTACTAAAGCGGTTATACGGCAGTATGAAAAGAAAATGAAGCTTGCATAGAGCCAGAGATTTTTTTGTCCGTTAATTAAAATGAATTGGCAACATAACTGACTGCACATTCCGCACGTGCTGCACATATGCAGAAGAAGGCTTATAGGCTAAATCCTTTGGACTGGATAAACTATATAAATATATTATTAAAAGTTATACACTGACTGTATAGAGTTTGGTATGTTCATGCATTTTAGGGAGATATTCAACAAGAGAACAGCTTTGTGCATTGCACTCGTCCGGCGTGCGTGGAGCTTGCGCCTCTCTGCCCAGCCCAAGCCTCCTGTATTCCCTTCACTTCTGATGTGTCTCTTGTCTGCAGATGTAGACTCACATTTTTGTTTATTTAATTAAGCTTAATAATTAAAAAACGAGTGTGGACCTCGGATATGGCAACACAATATAAACAATCGAATAAATTATTAACAGTGGTAAAAGCCTTTCTGGAGAGTGGCGAGATGGATGGGGTGTAATAGAGGCAAATTATGGAAAGCATTCAGAGGTCCGGATATACTTTATTCGTGTGTTGTTTATAATAAGCATACATGTTTTATGATGTTATAAACATTACAATGTAAGCCCATACCAAAGTTATCTACAGTAGGTATGGCAATAGACTATACCAAATTCACCGTGTTGTGTGGCTGGCTGATATAGGCTATTGACTGAGTTTTTAGACACCATTATCGGAATAGCGTTGCCTTTTCCAGTCTTGCAGCACTACACTCTTAGAAAAAAAGGTGCTATCTAGAACCTAAAAGGGTTATTCGGCTGTCGAGAACCATTTGAAGAACCCTTCTGGTTCCAGGTACCTTTGAGTTGCATTTCGAACGCTTTCCACAGAGGATTCTACATGGAACCCAAAATAGTTTTACCTGGAACCAAAAAAATATTATCCTATGGGGACACCCGAATAACCCTTTTGGGAACCCTTTTTTTGTAAGAGTGTAGGGCTTTTTCATTTATGTCATAGGTACGAATAATCAAGCAGATTAGACCAGTAAAGCAGAATTCAACACCTTTATTCTCTACACAGTGGAGTATTTGTGATATTGAAAAATACAAATTACATTGTTAATGTTGTTGTTGTTGTTATAGTCATTATTAGGCATAGACTATTGTTAGGCTATAACACGGAAGCATGGCATGCTTGGCTTGTTCCCATAAAGCCACCAGGTCATAACCATTTTCTTTTCGCATTTGCCTAAGCCACTTTATGCTAATGATTTTGTTTATGCTCACAAGTTTATACAATAAATGAAATGTGATCACCCTATACTATTCTTACTCGTACGACATTTTAACATCCTCTTCTCTTTGCTCTCCTGCTCGCGGGACGGTGACCCCTGCGCGGGAATGCTTTTCACGCCTCTTAACACCCTCGCGACACTAAAGTATTGCACTACTCACCTTCTAAACAATCCATTAGTGGTAAGTGTTGCCCTATTATTTATTTTAAGGCATATATATTTTAATATGTGTTATATACATTTTATTAGGCATTGTTACCATATGTTGTTGTAGCCCATATTACTTATTTTTTTTAAATACTAAAAAATAAAAAACGTTCGTTTACCTTAACCATTCATCTTATTGAAAGGAAGCATAATTTGCTAAATGTATTTCCCACACGTTCGGACTTGGTTGAAAAGCAGTCAAGGTATAGGCACAAGGCCCAAAAATATATTGGCCCGTTTTTTTAGGCAACTCACTTCTAGTCAATCACTTTTGCTGTCGGCCTAAAGTCCTACTAAGTTGTTTAAAAAGCTTAACATACATAAACCAAAAGTTAACTGCGGAGAAAGAACAAGATGGCTATTTAATACAGTTTCGTTATGGGCCTAATTTCTGCAGTTTGTAGCCCCGCAGCACCGATTGGCTGAAAGTAGCCTACTAGCGGTCTATTCAAGCAGATAGGCCTAATGTTTAGCAAAAGTAACACACATAATTTCATGATGTCATCTAAAATTTGCAAACTTGTTGCCTTGAAAATGTATCTTGCTTTTCCCATTTTCATGCAATTAACCCTTGAGTGGCAAACCCAAAATGTTTTATCATTAACCCATTATTTGCATGCATGTTTGAGACAGAAAGACTAAATAGATATTTGTAGAATTTTTAAACAATTTAGTCCTAAGGAACATATTTCTTGTTGCAAGTCATCTTTGTATTGCAGATCATTAAATAATTCACCTTCGTCTTAATTACCTTCATGCCTACATTTGTGGCTTAATCAACTGCCCTAAATTATGTTAGGCCTAAGTGAGTATGTATTACTGTGTGTTGCTGCATGAAGATAGGCAAATATAATCCATGTTATTATCAGTTGTTATCAGGCATGGTGTTTTGAATTTAAACATATATCCACTGAAACCTCCATGTAGACATTTTGTGAGGTGGCCTTCCAAACTCTCCTCACCCATCCCCCTCCTCTCCTCCCATCTCCCCTCCTGTCCTCCACTCCCTCCTACTCTCCTCACCCGTCTCCTTCCAACCTCTCCTCACCCCTCCCCTCCTCTAACCTCTCCTCACCCCTCCTCTCCCCCCTCCTCCTGTCCTCTCCCCTCTTTCTCCCCAGGCCTGGAAAATGAGTTGGAACAGCTGTTCAGGGGATTAAAATCTGATGGAACCACAGTCTGAATAAACAGAAATGTTGGATTTTTTGAAGTAAAGATACACACTCATACAAACAGCCCCATGCACTCCCCAACCACACACACACACACACACACACACACACACACACACACACACACACACACACACACACACACACACACACACACACACACACACACACACACACACACACACACACAAACACAAACACACCAGAACCTTCCGTCCTACGTCCGAATGCGATTAGGCCGCTGTGTGGTTATCACTGGATTAGCCTGTGTTACAGGATCCACATGTTTTAGGCTGAATGGTAATGATGTTTTATACTGATTTTTAAGAGGCACTCGGACAGCACTGACTGTGGTTAATCCATGGAGCAAAAACAGAATTTCAGTGGGAAGAAAATTAGGCTTTCATGCCTTTTATAGAATTTCTATGGCGGACATATTGAATTATAATATTACTGTGCTTGAGTTCAGTTGTGCGGAGAGCAAGCCCCCTGCCCTGCAGTAAAGCCAATCAGAATGATCCAAAGAATGTATGTAGTCTGATAGTGCTTTTCTGATTGGTGTGGAATATAGCCATTGGAGTGAGCCAGTAGAAAAATAACCCCTGTGTTCCAGACAGCCCAAGTCAGTAATGAATTTAATGGACATGTGAACTTTATTATGTTCTCCTCCTCTATCCCTAGTTGAAGGTTGGAGTTACGGTGAAACCGGAGTCCCCCAATGGCCTTGTAGGTGTCTCGTGGCAGCGGGTGGCTCTTTTCCCATCATGTAATGGGGACACCGGCAGGCCACAATGCCAGACGCTCACAAGGACACTGTGTTCCCTTTACTTATTCATTCCTACCAGGCCACCACCACCACCGGCGGCCTCAAGTCTCCTTTGGTGGTTGGTTGGTGGTTGTGGGAGTTGGCAAATTCAAACAGCCATAAACAATGAGGTGGCAAAGCCCTGGTCTCTGTATTCACAGATATGGGCTGGCTGGTGGCTGGTGCTGTTATCTATTCCTCAGGGAGGAGGTACTGTGTCCTGGACCTAGAGATGCCTCGACTTGTTAACATTTAATGAACATATCAAGAATATTTAAAGGACATTTCAAGGTTTTGTTGATAAATGTTTTTGGAACATTTTCCATCAGACTTTGTAAGTCCATGATGGGGGCAGTGTTGTATCTCCCAAAAATGTCTGTCTATTTTATGTAGAATTCAGTACACTGTGTGATGGGGAAGACAAAGACTGGATGAATTGGATGTATTTTGGCAAGAGGGAATATAGATTTGAATTAAGTACCATGTAGTTTTTATCTCAAGCTGCATGCAGAAAAGCCCAAACCAACTGAGTCTCATTCAGTATCTGCACAGCTGTCCTAGCATCCATGGAGAATGGATTCCTATTGCTATTGCCATGGGAGTCTCCAGCCAAGAAGAATAGGAGGATATCCAGTGTGTGTGCAGAGAGAGTGGTGTGTGTGTGTGCGCGCGTGCATGCGCCGCACTGCCGTCTCCACCCTCCTGCCTTTCCCTTCGCTCATGTCACCCCTGGCATGGATTATGCTTTGGCAGAACCCTGGCAATGCCTTTAGCCCCAGTGCGGTTCCGTGGTCGCTGATATGTTGTGCTGTTGCCATGGCTACAGAACACACACACACACAAGCACAAATGACATAATTGAGCTAGAATATACATAGGCACACACAAATACTTCTGTACAATCTGGGAGAGAGAAGGGGCTAAAGTGAAAATGAGGCTTTCCCATACAAATCAACAGAGGGAAGGAGGGAAGGATCCCAGCTCCCAGCTCTGTCGGAGCTGTGGGCAATAAGGCAGCTGCATGGGATGGACTGACACGTTGGTACAGTATGTGCTTTCCATGATTAGTCATGAATCTAAAGAGTGGAGCACCTATTATCACCTATTATCTAGTATTTAGACCACTGACTGTCTGACAACGAGTTTGTCTGGGAGTGAGAGGATATGGTGAAGATGGTGGTATTTGTGTTAGAGAGGGTGTGGCAGCTGGGTTTGCAGAGATAGGCATGCCATGGTGTGGTAGCTAGAACGTGTTGTTGTTTTGACAGTTGAAAAGGTCTACAGTATGTTGTTCTTATTTCCTTTGCCATTTATTTCTCACCATGCAACATTCTCTCTGTTCTCTACCCATCCCCTGTGGAGTGTTAGTGTGGGGGAGATGATAAGTCCTAGTGTTTTTGCCTGATGGGCCCTATCTCAGAGGGCATCAGTGAGATATGCAGACCTCACCCACTAGCACTCTGTCACACCACTAGGTTTGTAGTGGGGTGTAATGGCAGTGTTTGAATTGAAAAGTGCCACACAATTCAGAATTGAGGGGATTGTATAGAGCTTAACAACACTGAGGGAGTCTGTTCTAGACGGAAATGTAGACTCCTGTGTCCCAAGTCTATCAGTAGTAGTGTTGTAATTGATTTATAAGTGATTTATAAAAACAGGTGGATGTGCTTTTAATATCAAATACCTCAAAATGTTTTGGGTTTGTTTGTCTCATACGGAGCATAAACTTCACATCAAGTGTGTGATTGGTAATATGAGAAAGAGCATGAAGATCCATTGTTTTGGCATGTCACAGGTCAGCAGCAGAGAGCTGCTGCTGCTCATTGACACCCCACTGAAGGTCACTACAGTAGGGGCCTGTTGTTTGTAATGGAGGTGGGGACCGCAGTCTGGTCTCTGACCTCAACTCCCACTGATCTAAATATACAGACCCCTCATTACATTGCTGCTGGATTCATCTGTATGAAATCTGAGCTCTATCTATTCCTCTGCCTCCCTCTTGCTCGCTCTCTCTCCCTACCAGACACAAACACACTCATAACCAAGCATGCACAAGCTCACACAAATATAGCACAATCTTACCTCTGAATCGGTAATATCTCCACATCTATTTTAACACACCCATCCAAAACACACATGTACAGTATGTGAGTGAAAACAGACACACGTACATGCACATTCAAACTCTCTCAGGCTTTATGCATTATGCATTAATGGACACATACACCGGCAAACACACACGCTCAAACACTTCCCACACCTGCACACACTTAAGCACGAGGCGCAGGTGTGCATTCTTGACTCTCCCTTGTCAGTCTGGTGCCGACCGTCAAAATCACAGCCAGCACCACTAGACCAGAGTGATGATTGGGGAGGTGGTGTTGGTGGGGTGGAGGGGGGCTGTTGGGTTGCCAGCGTACCATGTGTGCCAGCTCCTCGACTGACTCCTAACCCATATGGCACTTCACTCCCTAACCTCCCCCAAATCTGACTGTGGAAACATACTGCATTAGCACTTCTCCCTGCACCTGGCTGTGGCTGAAGAGACAATTATGTACATTAGCAAACAACTGCAAAATACCTCATCTCACAACAACCAATGTGAGGAGTGGTTGTGTGGGTGGGGGGTGGGGGGGGGGTAGTTTAGGGTAGTTGTAGAGTGAAGACGTCACCCAATGACGTCACATATTGTTCTCATGTAATGTTGCCATTTTGCAACTCTTTCTGATGAGCAGGTGAATCAAGGTGAAAGTTGATTTGTGGGTTTTGGCTCAATTAATGACACTACTTTAATCGTGTTTCCTGTTTGTTATACCTCATTGAGTTAGTGTGTTGAAATAGAATCGGTTTTGTTTGTTTTTCTAGCCTAGGGTGTGATGAATGCAGCCGTGAGTTGGAACCTGATAACTCTGATCCTCGATAAGATTACCAATCTGAAAATGATCACTTTATGATTAAAAGTTTACATCGGTGTAAACAATATGTTTTGCTTACATATTTTCATCAGGAATGAGAATGATCTACATCGGGTTAAATGGAGCATTTAATGGGTTAAACTTGGAGGGAAGGAGTTTTCCTGTCTTGGGGACGGGTGGAGGAGCATTGACGTTTGGATGCTAACAAACCCTCAAGTCAAGCTGTAACAAAGCGCTTGTAACCTTATTTCAAGAGCTGAAAAAATTAACTTCACTGTTGGGGCTTTGAAAATGACTTCAAGCCAGAGTGTTGCTTTTGACATGGAAACCTTTCAATTTGAGTGGAAAATGTTATCCCCCTTCAGCGATTTATTTTTAATTTTTAAATGTGCAATACTTAGGTTTACGTTAAGTAGGCTACAGTCAAAAATACAGATTGTATGTAACAACAATGCATGAAGAAAAACAAGGTCAAGCCTACATATGTCACCACCAGGTCCAATGGGGGACTTCATGACATCACTGTTGTAGCTCAAGGAACTGTGTCCCAACTCGCACTATGTTTTCACAAAGTGGGAAAAAGCTTCTCCTTCAAACATATGCAGGAGTTTAGAACACCAGCGTTGCATTGCTCCTTGATCAGCCCTTTCCCATACTTAATAAGATGTCTGCTTGCTTGAGGTATCATTTCTTTTAAAGCACTTTCTCATGTGACCACTCGTGATCTGAATGGAGAAACAATGTGCTCTTGTCATGGTCTCAGTTTTTAGTGCTTTGTTGAAAAGAGAATGAGGAAAAACTACAACCCTTGTCTAAAGTGTCAAGTTTATGTCAGTCTTTTTGGCACAGGATGTCTTGAGAATAACCTTGTAAAACCCAAACACATATCATTATCGTCATCAGTTAAGTTACTTTTTGCCATCTGCAGCATATTATGGGGACTGTCAAGTCTAGACATGATGGACCATCAAATGGTGTTGAATATCTACATCAAATCCCTACACGTTTGTTTTCATTTGTCATGTCGTGTCTTTTCCATTACCCAAATAAGGATAGTTCCCGACTTGGAGTTAGGACTCTTGTGGGGACCGCAATTCCCTGTATGTCCCTGTCATGCTACTAAAATGTATGATAAAGTAGGAATGGCTTAGGCGGTTGCAGAGGTGTACATTATAGTGGGGTTTTAAGTTAAAGATTTATGTTCATCATCTTTAGACTAGATGGAAGAGCTCCTGACCAAAAGACATGTCTCTAGTTGATCTGTTCTGTAGGATTTGCTTGAGTTAGCTGTGTGTATGTTTGACTGTGTAACCGGGGTCAATGTGCTGCTAACAGCTTAGCTTCCTCCGCTGTCCCATACTGGGTTCGAACCAGTGATCCTCTGCTTCACAACACACGTGACCGCCATTGACAATGCTCCAAAGGGTTGAGCCACTCAAAAGGTTCCAATTTAATGGCTCCTTCCGCGACATTTCAAGCTAGCCGTGGAGTGAGCTTACGACACGTTCTTAAAGCCGTTACATTTGCATAGAACATGTTTGAGCCTGAGTGATTAAAGTACATGTTTCAATGAGCATTCAAGGGCAATGTTGATCCATCTTTAAAATCTAAAACATTTGCAGCAGCAACTGCTCGATGTAAAAACAATCAAGGAGAAGAGAGTCTGTGTTTGGGCAATACAGTAGGTCGGTTAGCGCTCCAAGCCGTTCTTTTAACCAATGTGATTTGTTCGATCCCCCCCCCCCCCATCAATCAATACGGTGCATATTTACTGTAACTGAGCTCTATGTATATTTGAGAAAGACTCTTTATAGCCATGGCTGGTTGTATTCTCTCCTTGGAAGCGGAGTGTGATTAAAACAGACGATATAAGCGTATTGTATTTCCTAGGGGACTGGAAGGAATGTGAATGCATCATAACCATATTACTCTAGTTAGGAACTGTTTCTGTTGCCAAGTTAGTGGATACATGGGATACCCTCCCTAACAGTGGCTCTGCACAAACAGACAGAACCCAACCCAACTCCAACCAAAAACAGCCCCCAGAAAGATGTCTGCCTCCTCCGAATCCATCTGACATTTTTTGTTGTGAGAGAGAGAAGCATGTCGCTGGTGGGACTTTGGTCGGTACAATCCCTCCACTGTTAAAACAATGCTGCAGTTGTCTTCCATAACCTAATTACTCCCTCCAGGGGGAGAAAGACAACAGCAGGAGTTCTGATCTCCACTCTTAAAGAAAAGGCCTCATTCATTTCCCTCCACCACACAGACGGTCTGCTTTTCATTGGTCTAGGATTGGGTTTAGTTTGATAGTTTAATTACAAACTATCATGATATTGGAGTATAAAAGCTTTGTTTTATTTGGAGTCTGCTCCGGGATCTCTTATGAGAATGAGGAGCACTTTCTGTATTACGCCTAGTAAAACTAGTTGGTGTTTTGATTGAGGTCATTTTAACATATCTGACCTCTTGTCCTCTGCCCATAATGTGTTGGAGCTGGAGATTAATCAGGATATCACTGTTATCATGCTCTTGTTGATACAGGCAGACAGATACTGTAAAGGCACACAGAACTAACATGTCTTTCAGGTGCAACTTTTCTGTACAGCAGGCTAGGGAAAAAATAAAACATTGTTCCCTCTGTTTTTTATCACCTCCATCACGTACTAGCACTGGAAGGTTGCTGAAACGTTATTACAGTAATTGAACACAAGGAAGTCTCTACAGGAAGAAGGGAAAGGGATGTGGGCAGTAGCGTTTACCAATAGGAAAACAGAACATCACCCACCCCAGAACATCACCCACCTCCTATTTTACTTATTTGTTTATGCGGACTCAGAAAATCAGAGCTGCCATTGTATGACACAAGGCAAGTTTACCATTGTATAGCCTTTTTTTCTCAATGTTTATTGCTAACTTATTCTGGTTAAAGAAGTCTATGCATTTGGTTATCTGGGGGCTTTTCCTTCTATTATGTGGCACAGGCTTATAAACACAGAATAAATGAGTCATCATCTTCACATTCATTGACCAGAAGACTTTATGAGGATTTCTTTGGTTGACATTGAATACATGAATACAATTCATCTGTATATTAGTACAGCCCCACACAAATTCAGTTTAGTAACATTAGCTTTTTTGCTTAAGTTTTATTTGTTGTCAGTTGGTTCATGTAAATATAAGGGGTATGCTCTGATGCAGTGAGCGCCTACACAGTATGTCCATGTAGGCATACTCCATGAACAGGCCACACAAGGAGACCAGACAGTGGTGTGTCTCTGTGAGTGTTTGTGTTAGCCTGAGTTGCTTTCCTGTGCTGTGTGGGGCTGTGTCCGGCGTATGTGGACCCCGGCCCTCATTGTCGGCATCCTCAACGTTCTTCCTCTCTAGAGGGGACGGCAGCAGAGGAAGCTTAACTTTGCTGACATGAAGGAGGCTCTTCCTTCAGTCTCTCTACTGGTTGATTAACCCTCTCTGTCTACCTGTCTGTCACTGGGACTAACCATGAAGCACGTCTGGGGTTCTAATCTCATGTTTGGTTCACCGCATCAACGACAATGATGACGATAGTACCATTATTACACAGTTATCATTTTATTTCAGATATATAGACATTATGCTTGAACGTTAATCGCATTAATGCACTTTCTCAAACCTCAAAGAGAACATTATTTCTTTCTTGTTTTACATCTATGAAACAAGAAACAAACAAGTACCTGTCTTGTTTATTAAAATACCTTCCTTACTTTCCCCTGGATGATGAAAGGGAATTGAGTCATTATCACGTCAATGACTGCTAGATAATTGTACCTGTGGGTTATGTGAAGCGGCTCTATTTAATATCATCACATGAATCATTTTCATCTCTTCCCTCCCTCCCTCTGTCTCTCTCCTCCCTTTTAACCTCTCGCTCTCTCATTCTCTTTCTCTCTCTCTCTCTCTCTCTCTCTCTCTCTTCCCTTTTAACCTCTCGCTCTCTCTCTCTCTCTCTCTCTCTCTCTCTCTCTCTCTCTCTCTCTCTCTCTCTCTCTCTCTCTCTCTCTCTCTCTCTCTCTCTCTCTCTCTCTCTCTCTCTCACACACACACACACACACACACACACACACACACACACACACACACACACACACACACACACACACACACACACACACACACACACACACACACACACACACACACACACACACACACACACACACACACACACACACTTTTTCTCTTTCTCTGTCTTAGCAGAGGCAGTCCTTTATCAGACCTATTGCAGACACACCTACAGGAGTGTCCATGAGCCGCACCTCTATTAAACATACCCCCATTTGTGTAATTTGCCCTCAGCGGTAGTAAAACAAAGTACAGGGTGTTTTGGCCTTACTCAAGAACCGTGCAGGTGTGACTGACTGCAGATCAGCAGGCCTCATGGAGGACTCGGAAGCAAAAGTCTAATTGCTGGTTCTCAGTTTCCTCATGTGAGAGAGAATGGAAGAGAGATAGAAACATAGAGACAGGGGGGGGGGGGCACAGACATGGAGGGTGAGACAGTGGGGGTTGTGAGTTTGGGATGGCGGCAAAGCATTTGCATAAAGGACAGGGCAGTGTGCCCGGCTGTGGAAAGGGTTGGCATCACGCCTCACCGACTGGCAGAGGGAAGACTGAAGAGAGAGAAAAAAAAATGAGAGATGGAGAAAGACAGAGGGGGGGGGTAAATTTAGTCAATAGTGCATCCCTTGTTCAGAAAGAGGAGGGCCCTGGCTGTTGGCAGGAGAGCTGGATAAATCTCTAGTTTGATTGTGTGCTAGATTGCCCCTTTATTTCTTTGATTGCAAAGCGTTCAACACTCTGCAAGAGTAGTGTGCTTCCCTGTTTGTGCATGTGTGAGTTTTTTGTGCAAGCCATGATTGTCTCCTCACATGTTTCTCAGTCTATATTTATATGTAATCAGTGCATCTTGCAATTTAGAGTGGCTCGTAAAATGCTAACTCTTCCTAACCCTAAAGCACATTAGTAAGCTGTATTGTCCTCCATGGGTTCACAGCAGACCCTGGTCCAGACAGTTCTACTGCCTTACCCATACCTAGCCAATGCAATACCAAATGCTAATTTACTGCGTAGGCATTAATATATCCTCAAGACAAATGGACCACAAAACAGACAAGGAGACCGAGCTATTTGCTAGTGGCCTCTCCCTGCCCTCCAATCAAAATACGCCCAGTCCAAAGTGGACTCCGCCCCCACAGACAACACTCCACGAGTCTGGCTCAATCAGAGAGGACCCCAGAGTTACAATGCTGCAGCCGCACTGGCTGCACTGCTGATGATGTCATAGTAGTAGAGAGTGAAAGGGACGATTATCTAGCATGGGCTTGTTATTTCTGTCCCTGGGTATGACTAGCTTGTTACACATAAAGCCTGTAGTTACGACGGAGACTGTAATGATGCGTCATACTGTACTCTCGGGGCATATGTGTTTTTTAATTACTAGACATCCCTTTGATTTCTTATCCTGCACTGTTTGAAAGTGGATAAAGCCCATTAGCTTAGTTAAGCAGCAAGTTAACACATGCACGTGAGATCCCTCTTTTCACGTAGTGTTGAGATTCTGAATCAAAAGGACATGTAGTGGGTTCTTTTTAGACTGTGGCACGTTGTTGAGATCTCTGAGCTCTGGAATGAGTGACTCATTGCTCATAAAAATTTAAGTTCTCTCAACTACATGCATTGGGCCATAGAGATAACAGACTAGGCAATGTGCTATGAATTAAATCAGGCCCTATCAAGTAAAAAAAATACTTTAGATCTCTGAAAACAACATTGCTTTTTGTGACGGACATATTCAGTGAGCTGCCAAGTAAATTGTCATTAGCCATATATTTTAGCCTCGCTGACCATCGTTTGACAGATTGTTACCAGGGTTTAAGGAGATGAATTGAGATTTAATTGGTGAATGGAACTGTGGACGTTATTTTCTGTGATCAATACACTTCAATTTCAATTCACAACGCCAGAACTGATTGCTAAACAGTCCTTCCTTTAGTGTAATCATGTCCTCCAGAGGTTCAGTGTTTCTTAATGGAGGTCGACAGATTCTGGGTAGCTGCGGCCCGTCGACGGCTCTCTGAGGAGATAAACATGTTGTCTGGTGCAGAGTCAGCCAGCCTGTCACAGCACGGCGAGCCGCCAGCACCGTCACTGAAAGCAGGGCGGTGGTTTCCCTATTCAACTAAACATTCTTTCTAGACAGCGGCGTGGGGCTAGGGGTAAGAGGAGGGACAGGAGAGGAGGGGGGGAGGGCATGTGATGAGGTTCAAGTGGAAATCTCAAGTGCTACTACTGCCACCCTCATGAAGTCAGACGTTGTAGTGATATGCCTTGTCCTCTGTACAGTAGCCTTCTCACCTGTTTTAAAGGGTCTACTCACTAGTATGACATCATTAGCCTTCATCAGTATTATTCTCTATGTAAACATACTCATGTATTGCTAAATTTGTTTAAAATATTTTCTTGCACACCCTGTCAATAATATCCCATCGTTTCTCTGGAACACAAAACAAGTTTCAGCCTGTGTTTTAACTAAAGGCAGAAAAATATCAATTTGATATCTCTGTACACCATTACAACAACAAAATGGTTTAGATCAGTGGGTTCACCTGGATCTCAATGTTTTCACAAAGGTTTCAGGTCTTGACATGACACACCAAAACGTTTTCATGTTAATTCAGGCCGGTGCTGTTTGCTTAATGATCCTTGGCTTGATTTGATCTTTTAAGCTCAAGATAAATCTTCTGGGTAGTCCATTGGAACCATACCTCAATATCTAACACCGCTTCATGAGTACTCCAGTCAACTATGTGGTAGTGCAGTGTGATATAGATGTCAGTGGTACTGTAGAGTGGGCTGGGGAAAGGAGAGGTGGAGGTAGTACTAGCCCCTGCAGCAGCGTGGCGTGGCTGTGAGGTGACGACCCTGCGTGGGGCCGGTATGTGCCGTTCGTGCCTCCGTCTGATGGCTCCCCGGCCAACCCTGGGCCTGTGAGCACGCAGCCACCACAAATTGCTTGCAGATTGTTCACACATAGTAACGCGCTGGTTTGTAAACTGAGATAATTACAACGAATGCTAGCGCTGCGCTTCAAAAGTCTTTACACATCACTTGCTTGCCCACAGAGAGAGTAAGATTGTGGGGAGGGTTTTGCTTTGTTTCCCTTTAAGTCGAATTTTCACTCTCCTTATTTTTCTGGTTTAATGGTTAACAGAATTGATTACGCTGATTACAATGGAGAGTTACGAGGCTAGCACTGTACTCTCACTGTAGCCTACACTAATCACAATGAAAAACACTGGAGGTAAATGGGGGGCTCAGTAGAGCTTTAGCCTATGTCCTCAATCCCGACAGAAATACATTTTAACCCAGATGCGGTAGCTGATAGTGAGGTATCGGGAGGTGAATGTATGGCACTGGTACTTACAGACATGAATGTGTTAAAACAGAGGATTGACAGGACTTCGGAGGATATCAACAGGAAAGTAGGGGTGTGGGTGTGTGGGAGAACGTGCTGACTGACGTCAGTGTGCCAGTGTCAGTGTTGGCATATGCAGCCTTTGTCCCTTACTCACCTGCACCCTCAGAGCCGTGTAAAGACTGAACCCAAGGAGGGCATGCCAACGGGGGAAGGGGCAGACCAGACTGACACGCTTACCTGTGGCAGAAGCCAGGCAAGGACGCACACCTACTACCCTCTGTGAATGGCAAAGCCTGTATGAATGGCAACTTGAGTGTATATGCCACTTTGTGTATATGACGTCCATGTCTGTGGATGTGTTGGTCATTTAGGGTCTATATGTTACATGTACGTAACGGCCCTATTGGTCGTTCTGGCTCTGACAAGGCTTACTTACTTACTACTTAGGTTATATGTACATATTTGCACATACGTCTGTGCATATAATTTGGATGTCCCTGAAGTGATGGTGTGTTAGTACACTGGCATGCCTACGTGCCTGGGCTGGCATGGCACCCCCCTGCGGCCATGTGTCTCTCACTCACCCAGGAGCTGCTGCATGTGTCTGCCTGGCCTGGCTGACTAAGCCTCAACTGCCGCCCGCCCTACCTCTTATACTCTGTGTGGCCCGGCAGGGTCAGGGTCTGCCAGCATCCAGGGTCAGGGACACTCAGCTGGTCAGGGGAGGACAGCAGTGAGCCACACCAGGCCCACATCTCTCTAATGAAGAGACAGGCTCTCAGGTTATCCAGACAGACCGTGGCATAATTGGTCTAATGAGATGAGAATGAGGCCTGTGCTGCTCAGGTATCTTTCTACCATGGTTAATGGGTTGTCTGGTTGTCTGACGGAAGACTAAGTTGTTGTTTGTATGGTCAGAAACATTTCAGATTGTTCTATTTGGAAAACACATTTCTGAGACATTTTTATGCGTCATCATTGATCCTAGACAATTGTATTCTGTTGTAAAACGTGTAATACTGCAATGCATCTATTATCAAAATATAGGCCTATTAGCCTAATGTTGTTAATGTATTCAGTTGAATTGTACTTTTTTGAAAATGATTTAGAAATGTCATATAAAAATGCCTTTTGGGCAGTATTTTAGGGTCCTATTCATTTTAAGCAAGGCCATTGTGAAATTATTGCTTAGAACACAGTAACGGAAAGTTGAGGATCGCATTTTTACCACAATGTTTTATAGAGATTGCAATCGATTTCCTTTACTCTGCTATTGACCTATCCGACTGGGCAAAATCTGGTTGAATCAACGTTGTTTCTACGTCCTTTCAATAAAATAATGAATTCAATGTGATGACGTTGAATCAACGTGGAAAACTGATTGGATTTGCAAAAAGTAATCAACGTAAGGGAATTTCGTATTTTTTACACCCTACTTTTACCCTATATTTTTTGTTGGTTTAATAGAGAATTCACCTACTCAACCAAATGTAATTTAAAATTAGACGTTGAACTGATGTCTGTGGCTAATGGGATGGGCCTGCCTGAAGTTTGCGACAACCGCATATCTTATTTGGCCTTGACCTTAGTCAAGTGTCCATTTATAATGTTGGATAATGAGCCTGATATTGCTATTGGAAACACAGATACACTGTTTAATTTCATTGTTTGATTACCTTTATGAATTTGTATTATTCACATGTCGCTAACGCAGGATCACTGATAGGATACCTGTCTCTTCTGTAAATGCTTTTAATGTAGAGTCCCTCCCCGTCGTCAACTCTGCTAATGGCCATCTCTAAAGTAGAAGAGGTGTTCATTGGAGACCTCTCCACACCACTCTCACGGTGTGAGAGAAAAACAAACGTTGTGTTTCAAGTGGATGATTCACCATATGGGTATCCAGCAAGTAATGACAATGACACCACTCGTCTGTTCTCAAAGTTAGAGAATAGGCTGCTGCAAACTTTTTGTGATCACCTCTGCTCTGCGTACAGGGACTCGCACGCCCTATGGAACACATCACCCCCTGACATCGCTGTCCATGTTTTCCTAAATCCAACGAATAAAACCCTTCTGTATCCGATGCACACAAATGGCATACAAGTATGCCTACTAAATGTTTTAAAAGAAAAATGGATGGTTGTCAAATGCGTAAATTAGCAAAGGTTTAATTTACTGTAGTTTACTCAAAGTTGTGTTGCCTGCACTCATTGCCTATTCGTTTTCAAAGAACGTTTCATTGCTGTCTTGGTGTAGGTTTGCACTAAATCAGACAATAAAAAAAACGTCTTAACGGCTTAAAGGCTTATTTGAAACTTTTTCAATTTACACTTTTTGTTGGAGTTAATTGGAAAGGAGTGCTTCGACGAGGTGTGAGTGTTTTGCTCCCTTTCCCCTAGTCTTGGATAATTTGTGTTAAGAAGATTTACAAGAAGTTCAATGCAGATAATGATTATACAAAAGCAAATTTCACATTATGTCGCTGAACAAATTCTTTAAATGTTTATGCTAATGAGGTTTCTCTTCAGATTCGTACAAAATTGTGTGAAAATGGGGTGTAAACCTCATTTACATTTTTATTGAAGTTCTGTTATTCTGTTATTGTTAATATTTTGTCACCATAGATTATGCTCATTTGCACACACTGTACATATACTTTTCTATTGTGTTATTGACTGCATGTTTGTTTATTCCATGTGTAACTCTGTGTTGTTGTTTGTGTCGCACTGCTTTGCTTTATCTTGGCCAGGTCGCAGTTGAAAATGAGAACTTGTTCTCAACTGGCCTACCTGGTTAAATAAAGGTGAAATAAAATAAAATAAATGCTTAACCCATACAAAATTGCGGATTTGAAGATAACAACGAAAAAAAAGGTTTAGATTTTGAAAAGTGATATGAGTATAAATTATATATTTTAGTTAGGCTATAAAGGAGCACATTCTGGGATTTTAAAGGTGTTTGTTGGTTTTTCGATTATTAGCCTTTATCTCTTCAATTTCCCGCTGTATGAAGCAATCAAAATCGAAAACATAAGGACTCTTTTAATTATTTTACAACAAATGATTTCATTACCTCATATCTCCCCAAACCTAAAAGTTTTTCTCTGCCAGTGAATTTGCTGAATATGTTCATATCAACGAAAGTCGCACACTTAGCCTAGACATAGGCCTATGTCATTTATACTTATAAATTTCCTTATCAAAATAAAATCAAATCAAATGTTATTGGTCGCATAGACATATTTAGCAGATGTATTGCAAGTGTAGCGAAATGCTTGTGTTCCTAGCTCCAACAGTGCAGTATTATCTAACAATTCACAATACACACAAATCTAAAAGTAAAATAATGTAATTTAGAAATATCTAAATATTAAGAACAGCAATGTCAGAGTGGTATTAACGAGAATACAGTAGAATACAGTATATACATATGAAATGAGTAAAACAGTATGTAAACATTATTAAAGTGACCAGTAGCATACAGGTGCTGGCGGCGTTCCTTAAAATAAGTGAAATGTACAAGCAACACACTTTGCAACAACTTTCTGGATTTAACTTCGGAATACTTTTCCAAAGTAGGCCTGCTGATGTATGAAGAGAATAGACAAGAAATTGGAAAAACTGACACATAGTCCTGACCTAACTAAAACATCATAGAAACTCCCAATCCATGTAGAAAGCAAAGCCTATATTCTGTCTGAAATAAAACCAGGCATATGTTTCTTTTATGAAAAAAAATGTACACTAATTTATACAGCAGTCTAATTTATCAAATCAAATTAAATCAAATCAAGTTTATTTTATATAGCCCTTCCTACATCAGCTAATATCTCGAAGTGCTGTTCAGAAACCCAGCCTAAAACCCCAAACAGCAAGCAATGCAGGTGTAGAAGCGCGGTGGCTAGGAAAAACTCCCTAGAAAGGCCAAAACCTAGGAAGAAACCTAGAGAGGAACCAGGCTATGAGGGGTGGCCAGTCCTCTTCTGTGGAGATTATAACAGAACATGGCCAAGATGTTCAAATGTCCATAAATGACCAGCATGGTCAAATACTAATAATCACAGTAGTTGTCGAGGGTGTAGCAAGTCAGCACCTCAGGAGTAATTGTCAACCCTGAGTTCAATGTTTTCTGATTTTCCATGTAGACCTTCTTTTAAAATGCCAGTGAAAGAGTTCATCTGCACATGCCAGGTCTCATGTCATCCAGACGCGAAAAGAATCGAGAAATATAAGGCCAAAAGGGTTTCTCCATGGATATAGTTGAACACGTTGAACATTGAACACGTTGAACATTTTCTGTTATGTTAATACAATACGAATTATTTTATTTGTTTAACTGAACACTTTATTTTTGTATAAATTGCATGTTTAACTTGTATGAGGCAACAGGTAGAGTTGCCTATAACACGTTCCATGTGAGTGCAGACTATTCGCCTCTGCTAAAATATTATATTCGCACAACTTGGAACTAAGGTTTTTGAGTAGGTTAAATGGGCTATATTTGGTGTGTATGCTATTGATTAACATGTTTTATGTCATGTTTTTGAATAGGCCTAAATATATAGGCAATTGCTCTCCCATGAAAGGGCACATATCCCAATCAATATTCTCTTGAATTAACAAATCAACACATTTCAACTGGCCTATAAGCACACTGAAGTATTTGCACACTATTCCCAACACTTACAGGGAGAAATATAGTTTACTAATGAGTTTGGCCATTCAATAGATTTTCCATCCGTGAATTAATCACTTTCTATACAGCCTAGGCAAGGCCTAGGCCTATACATATTTATGCAACCAATTGTACTGTAAAATTTAGTAGATTTTAGCCTGCCAGTTTGGATTTTAGCTGCATTTATTTGTAGGTGCTTGGGTTTATTCTGCTATTATTAATTGAAACTGGATTTTACTGACGGTGACAAAGTGGCACAAATGGCTCGCTGGCGGGAGTGCCAACCAGTCTTTCCAGCTCCTTCATTTCCATCGTCCTCTTGGCAGACTCCTATGATGATGTCTTCACTCTTTAAGCATTAATATTGTAAGTGCCGCGCGAGGAAAAAACAGTGGCAGCATGTTTAATTGTCTTGGCCAAAGTCTTAACTTCACTACTTTTAATGAGTTTGAAATGTTTTTCAATAGGCTAGATCATCATATTTTGAAATGTAGTCTACTGTGAATATGTGAAATCACTATTGTGGCATTTGGCCTATATCATACCATGGCCTGTCTGCTTGTTGTAACACAAGGCATCGTGGTGTTGTTAGTTAAGAGTTCACACTGGTCTGTAGGCCTGATGTTTTTCGCGGTCTTTTAGGAACAGTCACGAGCAGCAGGTCTAGGTGGGGTCAAGTCTTCGTTGAATGAGAGCGTCCGCACAGCATGTTTCTGCTCCCTGTCAGTCCAGACATGTTATTGAAAATGATGGAAAATAAATGAAATGAGAGACACAAAGGTAACCATTTGAGACACTGGTTGAAAATAGCGATAAAAATGGCAGGGCTAGCTCAAGCAATTCAGCAGGTAGCCTGAGAGGAGCCATTTAGACGTTCTTTGAGTGAGTAAATAAATGTAGGCCAATCATGTAAATTAACGAAAATGTCTGTATTATAACACATTTAGCTTTTAAAAAATACAATTATTGATATCCATAGACTGTACCTTCTCTCATTGGAGAATATAACATGGTGCCAATGTAGGCTAGCGTGTGTTGCCAATGTGAAGGCAGAAGCCTAGGCCCTAAGGTTTTCAAATGGTTTAAGAAATATAGCTGTGAACAACATAACTGTTAGTGTTTTATTCATATTAAAGGTCTATAGGTTTTATGTTTTTACTCTCACAATGCATGGATGGATTTGTCAGTTGAAACAACAAGTTATTAACATGATTTGCAACAGAGAGCTAATAGAATGTTTTACATACAGTAAAGTGTTCTGGCACCATTTGAATGAATTGTATTCATAAAGAAATGCTAGCTACTTGCTGCAAACCTTGTGCTGCATTTTGACTGTCTCTATATGAGGGATACCAAACGCTCAGTCTGCTGCACAGACTTTATGGATGCTCTAGTTTAGAGCGCCTGGCTAAAATTGTGCTCAGGAGCATTTAAAAAAAATCTTTAAATGGTTCAACTAGTGAGAAATATAGCCTATGTGATTATTGAAAAAACCTGTGAGTTTGCATCATTTACTATCATCCTAAATTAAGATCTAGAATTGTTTTACCATATCTAATTCATGTATATGACGCTACTTTCTATGATGTGGACAGTATGTGTTACTACATTATACAAGCGTATGTAATGGTTTAAATTGTTCCTTTCGGTTCCCTTTTAAACCTCTGAAATCGTCATTTTCTTACATTTAGCTCAACATTAAATTACTTCACCAATCAGTGGGGATAGAGCAGCTTGCTATGGAGCGGGCAAGCTATTTACATGCATTGGAGAGACACGAGATGTGTCGTGTGTGAGATCCAACTGAAATTTTGCAGGTGGGGAGAGAACGAGAGTGGTTGGATGGGGAGGCTTGAGTTGAAGCGCTGGGCATCTTGTTGTTATGACATGCATTATCTGAATTAGGCCCACATAATTATACCTATGGAGGAGCAGCTTCTATGGAGGAACTTTGAATGTCTTTGAACTTCAGAAAGTTGGCTTAACATTGGAACAGCTCACTAGCTAGCTAACAAGCTTGTGTGTGCAGAGCGGCACCAGAATAAAAACGTCTTACCTTTTTAATAAATCTAGACTTTGCTTCTTCGGAGGGGAGGGGCCTACACACACACACACACACACACACACACACACACACACACACACACACACACACACACACACACACACACACACACACACACACACACACACACACACACACACACACACATACACACACACATACACACACACACACTGGCAAAGATTTTCAGCTGGCAGGCAGACACTGGAATACATTTCTGAGTGACAGGTGCTTTGCATATGCGATTTGTTGCAAAATGCCCAGAACATAAAATAACGTTATTAACCGGTTCTGTTTTGGAACAGTATAGATCACTTTCGTTCACAGTTCTGATTCTGTTCCTCAAAACATTTCTTTATTTTCCGGTTTGCGGTTCTAGTCCCTGAACCGGTTCCAACTGCTACGTGCAACCTCATATCCCCCCTCTCGCAAAATTGATTTCAATGTGATAATCAATGAGTGATTGACAAAACAGTGTTGCCTTTCTCTTTATGTTTTGGTGACCCCCGAATCAAAATACAACATTCCAAACTGTAGCTGACTGTGTTCTGCAGGTTGTCCTCTAACCAGTGCTGTGGTTTTTGTGTTGTGGTAGTTTCAACAACAGATTGTACAATATTAGGAGGATATATATACAATTCATATATATCCTCCTAATATTGTACAATATATATACACTACCGTTCAAAAGTTTGGGGTCACTTCGAAATGTTCTTGTTTTTGAAAGAAAAGCTCATTTTTTGTCCATTAAAATAACATCAAATTGATCAGAAATACAGTGTAGACATTGTTCATTTTGTAAATTACTATTGTAGCTGGAAACAGCAGATTTAGGCCAATCATGTAAATTGTAAATAAAAACAGCAGCCTTTTTCTTTGCAACTTTGCCTAGAAGGCCAGCATCCCGGAGTCACCTCTTCACGGTTGACATTGAGACTGGTGTTTTGCGGCTACTATTTAATGAAGATGCCAGTTGAAACTTGTGAGGCGTCTGTTTCTCAAACTAGACACTCTAATGTACTTGTCCTCTTGCTCAGTTGTGCACCGGGGCCTCCCACTCCGCTTTCTGATTAGAGCCAGTTTGCACTGTTCTGTGAAGGGAGTAGTACACAGCATTGTACGAGATCTTCAGTTTCTTGGCAATTTCTCGCATGGAATAGCCTTCATTTCTCAGAACAAGAATAGACTGACGAGTTTCAGAAGAAAGGTCTTTGTTTCTGGCCATTTTGAGCCTGCAATCGGGAGTTGTTGAGAGTAGTCTTCTCTTTTCAGCAGTAGGTATTTGTTTTCCAAACTGAACATTATTCCTGCGATTGTATTTTGAAATGTGCAAAAGGCAAACCTACAGCCGCAACCAGCCATAGAAATATAATCATGGCTGTTCTCATTCAAATCAGGACTGGAAGCCATTGCTAATGTATCCATGAGTTTAACAGTCAAATTGCCAGAGTAAGAGGTTCCGAAACCCTTCTATGTCTATGGCCACAATGCAGCAAGCTGCATATTTGGCACGCATGCTGCACAAACTGCGACCTTCCAGATTGTAGGCATACAGAAAACTGCCAAAATGATGGAAACGCTTGAGTAAATGAGGGATACAAAGTATATGTTTTGGTGTTCGGTGCATTTTCCTGGCATGGTTTAGGTCCACTTGTATAATCTATCCCAAGGCGCATTGAAACTGTTCTGGCAACTCTTGGTGGCCTAACACCCTTTTAAGACACGTTATGTTGGTGTTTCCTTTATTTTGGCAGTTACCTGTATGCGCTTGTGATAACACTTAATACACTGTTATTTTTTTAGAAACTATTGATCCTCTGTGGCTAAATTATGCTCTCTGGTGTATTTTGAATATTGAGAGTAGACCCAGCCCCTGACTTACACACTTGACCAGTCACATTTATTTATTATGCAGTTTATTTGTATTTTTTTTATTCATCAGTTACCCAATCAAGTCAGGGCCCCCCAGTTACCCACGTGGGCACCCTACGTGCTGTGATTTATTTATTTTGATGATATACCATAAATCACCAACACAGATTTACACTGCCTACTCTATTAAGAGGCTGAAAATAGGACTTGCTTATTTTTTATAGAGAGGTGAGGTAGGCTGCAGTTTTCAAAATTCCGCTACTAAAGAGAGAAATGCATTGGGAGCAGTGGCTAGCTGACATAATTGATTATTGAATAACAAAACAAGAGATGGAGATACTGAAGATATGTAGGAAAGAAATATAGCTAATTACTGAGGTTTTATTTGTTATTGTATGTGGGTAGGTAGGAGATCATCATTGAAACAGAGCACTGCTGACAATAAAGGTTGTACACCTTAAAGGACAAGTGCAGTAAAAAAAATAAATAGGTGTTTTCTATATATTTCCACAATATGTGGAATAATACTGTGAAATTGTGAAAATAATGATAATTTGGTGGGATGGAGTTTTGGCCTGCAATGTGACATCACCTGGCGGTAAATTAGTTAATAGACCAATAACAAACCCACTAGGCACAGACGTCAACTCAACGTCTATTCCACGTTGGTTCAACATAATTTCATTCAAATGGAATGGCAACAATGTTGATTCAATCAGTGTGTGCCCAGTGTGAAGACAGTTCCAAACCTCTCTGCCAATAATAACTAGTTTTCAGTTTTCCCCTCCTCACTTAGACCACTCCCAGACAGCCCTAGCAAAATTATTGAATGAGAAATTGCTCTTTGCTAAGATGCAATTTAAAAAAATATATTTTTACCATTTTAATTGAAAACAATCACAGTAATGTACTTTATATAATATTGAGATAAAAACGGCTTCATTGGACCTTGAAAACCACATCACAGTTTTGAATGTGGGATATTTGCATGATTAAATTGTATCTGCTGTAGTGGTTCATAGGATGATTATGGTTTTAACAAAACATTTGCAGTTAGTCTATTTTGCTTAGGTCCCTGTACTGGAAACCACTCCTTTCTTTCATGAAGGCCTAAACCGTTATTGTCTTGATTTCCAGATAGTGTCTCATCTTTTGTTCTCCCTGTATCAATATCCTGCTATTTTTGTGTGTGTGAGTCTTTGTATTTTATGCACGTATGCAGGTACATTTGCTCAGCACTCTCTCTCTGTCTCTCTCTCTCTCTCTCTCGCACACAGACTCACTCGCACACAGACTCACATACAGACTCACACACACTCACCATATAAAGTATGTGTATCTTCAATTGAGATGTTCCTCTTATTTTAATGTCAGTTTTGTCTGTCTTTTGTTAGATGCTCATTGTGTTCTGCAACAATGGGTATTAGAGAAAGCAACAGAAATTGAACAGAAACCCAGGGATATATTGTCCTTTATTGTGCATTGTGACAGTTGATGGGTGTGAGCCAGACCATCTTGAAGCCAACTACTAAATGCTGGTGTGATGCAGTCTTCATCATTCTAAGATTAAGCAGAAATAGTGCATGATACTGCAGCATATTAACTAGAGATTAGATTATATCGGTAGTACAGAGTGAGCGTGCACTAATACAAATGTGTTTTATATCAGCTTTGTTGCAAATGGTGGACCAGAAATAGAGACGTTCTTCCATGTTACGGCAATTACGAACCCTGCAAACCCAACCCAAAGAACAATCAGACATCCACTTATTCAGACCGTTACAGATGCCTCTGCAAACTGTCCAGGAGTTGTAGAAGAAAGAGATGCATCATGGAGGCAAGGCACTCATTATTAGTCACAAACATGGACGAAACAGTCATTGGAGGCTTTTGAGAAATAAAGCTCAATGATTTATCTGCCGACTCTCCTGTTTTTGGACTGGTGTTGATGAGATTGGGCTGAATGTGCCATAGCTACAGTTGTACCGGAACAGTACCCATTTCCAACCATTGTATTTCTCGTTTGCCTATTCGATATGTTGGTGTTCCTCCTTTTACCCTCCGTAATAGACATGCAATGTACTGTATATGCTTTGGTTTTAAAGCACCCAGCGTTACATTGATGCATCTTCTCTGAGGGTGGGAAAAAGGGTGGGTTTGTTTCCCCCTCTTTGTTCCTGTGGTAAATCCAAGACCAGCTGCCGGTTGTGGGGTCTGGTGGGATTTTGGAGCGGTGTGTTTTCTCTTGCCATCCTGTGCCAAGGTGGCGTTACGCAAGCAGAAAGAGAGGGTGGGGGTAGTGAGATGAGGCAATGGCGGCCATACTGGAGATGGAAGCAGACTGAGGGTAGCTAGGATTGGTGTACGAGAAATACATGTCCCCTGAACTTTGCCAATGTGTCAGATAGGAACTTGTCGATTTGGCAAATTGTGCACTGTCGGACAGGACTGCGTACACTCTTTCTCTCTCGCTCTCCCTCTCTCGCTCTCCCTCTCTCGCTCTCCCTCTCTCATTCTCTCTCCGGCTCTCTCCCTCTCTTTGCCACTAACCCCCCCCCCCTCCTTTCTCCTTTCCCTCCCTTTCAGCTCTTGAAGCTAACGCATTGGCTGGGCTACAGGCATCTTGTTGCCAAATAGGTGGGCCCTACTCGTGTTGGCAAAGGCTCAAGCAATGGTTAGGGAAAGAACGCGGAGAGGACGAGAGACGGCGAGAGAGAAACAGAGAGAGAAAGAGAGAGAGTTGGAGAGAAAAGGGGAAAAAAGAA
>NC_074698.1:18075237-18170237 GCF_029448725.1 Salvelinus fontinalis
AGGCTCCATCTAGTTTTCCTGCTCATAAGCTTCACCACCGTAACACCTCAACAGCAGCCCACACTACCTCCACTGTACACTGCAAGAATGAAAAGTAGCATCTTAAAAAGCATGAACCAGTAGAGCCTCTGAAGGAGATGGGGTTAAAAGTTCACTGAGTGTAAGGGAGAGAGAGGGAACAGTGAGTGGTTCCATTTGAACCTTTGGAGTGGCAACGTTACCGCTTTATTCTTAGCTCCCTATCCCAGGGTGTCTGTGTCTTTCGGAAGCTATCAGAGTCCAGGCCTTATCAGTGCATCTGAGCCATCGGTGTGCTACAGTTCTCCTGCCCACTGATGTCACCGTCGCCAGCTGCAGGTTTTTCCCCTGCAGTGACAGGAGACTCCTCTCCTCCTCTGCAGTAGTGCTTTTGTCCAATTATAGACTTAGGCCTTATGGGCAGAGCAGTGTGGGCTAGCTATTACTGATCAAAGCAGCTTACACTGCTGCTCCACAGCTGCAAGGCCCCTTATCAAAAGTATTTTAGACAAATACCTGGCTGTTCACCCAACGTAATGCAATTGCATTTAACCTGTAAGAGTCAGTCACCCAGGACTGGTTGTCCTGAGGTAATTCCTGATGCTGCTGATGATAATGGTTCAGGGATGTGGAGGAAGAACGGGCTGAGCTCATCTTTGATCGGATGTTGAATAAAGCACGGCTCAGCCAGTCAGGCCCTGCCAAGGCCCAGCTCAGGTCACTGCGCGATGGGAAAAGTTCATGTTTTTGTGCAGTGTGTTCCATATTTGTTAGTCTGATGAATCGCCGCTGTTCCAGTATTAGTCATGTTTGGAGCGTGCTGCCTCTCATACGGCTCTCATTACTACTCTGTTATGATAAAAAGATGTTTCTGAGTGCACCCCTAATCTGTCCACCATGCTAGGAGAGATCTTGTCCAGGGATGTGCATTGTTGGGTCGCTGACCTATGCCAGCTCCACGGTGCGGTGAACTCTGGCACTGACCCGCCGGGACAACGAGCCCATCTCCATCTCCCAGACTCTCCATCTCGCAAACCACGGGAGAGAACAGAGAGAATGATTTAACCAAACCGAACAAAGAGAGTGAGAGCCTTGGAGACCAACAGAGACTTAAGACTTAACACCCTGTCAACCGTATCTATCGTACAGATTTAATATGATTTGCACAATATCCTGAGTTTTAAAAGGAGATAATGGTATAATCAGATTTTTCGAATGAATATGATGTGGCCAAAAATGATGCAGTATTTCATTTACCCAAAAAATACAGCCAGCCCTTTGCGTCTTTGTCTTTGCCTATTATGAAGGCAGGCCTGGGAAGGTTTGGGGGTTGTGGATGGGCGTTGGTCCTATGTTCTCTGATTCTGCTGTTGCACCATTCTGTCTCATACTGTCTCTGTCCCTGTGCCCAGACACAGAGAGAGTGTGGATGGGACCACACGGTCATGTGGATCCTTTAAGTCTGGGTACGTCATGCTTTGGCCAAGAGTGTTTGTCTCTCAGATATAGGGTGATGAAGGAAAAGCGGCGGACGTTAAAAGTATTTTAAAAAGAACTATGAGTTTTACAGGAAAAAATATCTGCTCTTTTCCTTGGCCGATAAACAAACTGAACTGCAGACTTCTGGAAGAAGAACAGAACTGTGTTCCTCCAATGTTCTGGCATGGGTCTGTAACCCGGGCCGACAGAGAAATACTGAGAACCGGCGCGACGGGGGCCACATTCATCTCGTGTGAAAAACACCCCGTGAACGCTCTCAGTGGAAAGTTTAATATGCTGTTGTCATTTGAATAAATGCACCAATAATGTTTGACCGTCGGCGAGCCACTCATGACAGAACAGTGTCATTGACACAGTGGCGTTTTTAATATGCAAAGGGTGCAGGGATCTCAAACAGTCTAGCTTGGCCTGTTTTCAGGGCCCTAGTTTTCCCAGTTCCCTTTTTGTGTGTGTGAGGAGCGCAGAGTGTATGGAATCCCTGGTAAACAGATTATTCGAGGGTGATAGGAAGTCTGAGGAATAGATGAAAAGACTCAACCCGTTAGGCAGTTAGGATTGCAGGGACACTGTGCGCTCCTTAACCACTTTTACCCATAATTCCTCCATAATCACAGTGCATTTACTGGCTTGTTAGTACACAGGCATACTTTATCACAGTATCCCATTTTCTTTATAAAAACAATACATTTACAGGGTCAAGTACATAATATAACTGTCTCCTTTAGGCATCTTGGTTTTAGCTGTCCCAAGAAAAAAGGTGTTTGTTTTTTAAATTGCATATTACAAATAATTCATTATTTTATGAAAAATGTTATCTACAGTGACTGAGGATTGTAATGGTATACCCTTTTGGCAGCATTTTTTATTTTATTTTTCTCTTAATTATGATTTTGTGCTTATGATTTTGTTTTTACTGATTTTAAATGGACACATATTTACCGGAAATACTTAAAAAATATTTATCGTAGTTAAATAACACATTATAGCAAGCACAGCATCATGGGCACGGAAACATACACAATTGTTTAGTTGTCTCAGCCCTCCTTAAAATATGATTTTGTTCATCTTCATCTGAATGAAAAGAGGGGCTAGAAGGAGGATGAGCTGGGATGTTTGTTTTTGTATTTTTTGTATAGTTTTTTGTCTCTAATGCTGTGTCGTCTCACTGCTTGATTTCTTATAGCCTTTTTGTACAGACGCCAGGCATGAAATCTGTCTGTTCCCAAAAACATATACCCACGCAGGAGGGGTGGACTGGCCTTTCTCAGCTCCCTGTGCCGAGGAGCGAGGGAGCGAGAGAAGGGATGAGAGCTGCCCGCCCAGTTCCCAGACAGATTCTGATCCGCTCGCGCTCGGCCCAGTAGAGCAGAGCCAGGGAAAGGCTGCCCTGTAATTGGGACAGCTCTTTCGTAACGGAACCCGTGACAGTGGAGTCACAGGCAGTCTGGGAATATTGATACGGAATCTCTATCAGTATGTTATTTACTCCCTATCAAATTCTGCCATTTAAATAGAGTAGCAACATAGTTTCCCCAAAAAATGTTTTATGAGAACTCTAAATATTTCATTCTATATCTATTATTATGATTGATTGTATTATTGTTCGTGGTATTATTAGTAGTAATTGTGGCCGTAGTGACATCACTCAATCTAATGTAATGTAAAAGAATAGCTCTAAATACAGATGATGCAAAATGCCATGGTGAAGACAAAGAGAGGCAGGGCAGAACTCAGTGTGGCTGGTTGGCAGCGTTTGGCACCCAAAGCTGCAGCTCAGTTTGGAAGGTGCCAGCTTTTCAAACCGCCGTACAGCCTCTGCCAGCCTCTCCTTCTGATCCTTTCTTTCTCTCGTTTTTAACCTTTCTTCGATGGTTTCGATGAACACTTCCCCCCTTCATCTCCCTCCTCCATGTCTGTGGCTTTTTTAGCGAACCGACAGGAAATATCAGTGCTAAAATGGAGATGATATATTATTTTATATTTATTGACCTCTTAATATTTTATAATATATTAATCACCATTTTATCAAACAGTGATACATTGTGAGAATATTTTCATATGACTTTTTAGTGTTGATACGTTCAGTGTGATTGTGCTATAAGGGATACTGGTCCAAAACAAAATGGAGGCTCATTCTCAGATCTTGCCCAATGAGAAAGGAGAATGACTTCATGCTAAATAACAAAATTGTATTTACTAAGTAACAACAGTAAACTGCATAGTAAACACAGTCTAAAAATAAAAATAACATAAAATAGTAATTCTTTATAGATTATTTTCCCAGCTCCTATAGCATTTTTTCACATCTCGCAGCTGAACTGGGAGAGAGAGAAGGTGGCTTCTGAGGGGGAGTGATGAGGGTTTGACAGGCGCACCAAAAAATAAAAATAAATCCCAATTGACGTGTGTTTGCATCTGCGAGCGAGCCTCAAATCCATTTGGACAGAGACCTGGGCCTTCACGGAGAACATTCGGCCTGAATGATGGGAGAGCGTAAAACGATGGTTGTGGGGGTGGCTGGAATGACTCAATAATGATCAGAAAATTAGGCCCATTATTGACTTAGAGTAAACAGGCCTCTCTAAGTGTGAAAGGGCCCCATTCAGCAAGGACCAGGAGCACTGCTTCTTTCTTCCTTTTATGGATCCACCCATGGCCTCAAGAGCCACTCTTTTGTTCATTGAAATAACAGGGAAGTGAGGGAGAGAGAGGTAAGGGCATCCCTCCCTTTGGAGGACATGGTATGGGGGCACTGACATACAGTAACAATACAGCTATGTCTGTGTATTTAGGGATTCTACATATGGATATAGCCTACAAGTTCTGTATGTATTGTAGAAACTGTAACTGCATGTAAAGTTTTTAGTAGTTGGGCATGCTAATGCTACAATTACATTCCTAGCCCTGCAGACAAACACAGTTCTGTTTTAGTACAATATTAACTGCCATTCAGTGATATCATGATGTTTAATTCTGTCTGTGTTGATGAGCTGAGATTCCCTGGCGGTCTCAGACCCTCTCTGGTTCCGCATCACTTAAAGGCGTGTGCGCCGTCGGAGCTCTGCCACGCCAGCTGACAGCCAGGGGACGCAGGGTGTAAACTAGGTGCTAATGCGTCCTTTTGCCTGTTTGTCAGTGCAAATGTTTTAATTAATGGGAATCGAATAAATAAATAAACCCGCTACGCCTCTGAGCAGCTGAAAAACAAACACGCCTTTGCCAAACCAACAGAGAGAAGGAGACAGAGAGATATGGCCACTTTGAAACAGCACTTTTGATCATATCAGAACAATAATAGTATTCCCACTAGTTTTTTACTCTCTAAATGAATTAGTTAATAAACAATTGGCCATTACTTTAGATACAGTAATTTAGTCATGATGGCATTGTGAGACTTGCTACTCAAATACTTACTTCTAAAACTCAAATTAGGAGAAAAGTCTCCAGAAATGCTTCATGCTGATACTATACAGTTGTGTACAGTTATGAATGGGCAACATTTGACCAAGTGCCAACTGTCTATTTAATTTAGACTGCTCAGTTTCTGAACATAACTGTTATAATCATTATTTTCTCATAAATGTAATCATTGTGGGAGAATAGTATACAATAAAACGCATGCACACGCACACACACCTTTTATTATTTTGTTGAGTCTGTGGAAGATTCATGCTATTCTACTGGGTTCTGCTGCCCAGTCCAGTCATTCCCTCCTTAAAGAGGAAGCAGGGCTCAGCTCGACTCGGCTCTGGGCTCCGGCACAAAATCACAAAATCAGCTGACACTTTCACTTCATTATGCCGTCTGTTTGCTTTTCATATGGACTGGAGGCTCCATTTCACAGACATAATTTGGGATGGTAACATTCTCATTATAACCGTCAACTGTCAACACTTCGGCACTCACCTATAATTTCAGACTCATTTGAATTGTTATTGGCAGTTCCAATGCATGCATTTCATAAAAGAATAAAAAACAACATGCTTTTTTCACAAGCAATAAGATACTATGGAGAAGATTAAAGCAGGAAGTAGCACGTTTATGAGATTTCTCAGGTTTGTTTGGCCGTGCATATTGGTGTATTTACTTATGAGCTTTCACATTTTGGAAGTCACCTCGTGTTTTGGGCTATTTAGTGTCTGAGGCTGGTGCCTGGCCTTTCGATGGACATAAACATACCTGTGCTTTGAGAAATTGACCAGAAAGCCCCTGCAAGGGGATGCCATGGCACCTACCCCTGTTCCCTGCATACCTTTGCTGGGCAGTATCCAAGGTGCTTCTAGGACAGCTCCTATTGGCACACAGAGTGTGGTGCTGGGCTGTTGCTGTGGCACTCTGACCCATAACGTAGGCAACCACAGGGCACAGAGCTGCCAGAGGAATCCACTCCGATCTGTTTCACCCTATAGACAGAGCATTACTAACTTGAATATGTCTGAATTCAAGCAGAAATGCCAATACAGGCCTCCCGGGTGGCGCAGTGGTCTAGGGCACTGCTACGCAGTGCTAGCTGCGCCACCAGAGTCTCTGGGTTCGCGCCCAGGCTCTGTCGCAGCCGGCCGCGACCGGGAGATCCGTGGGGCGACGCACAATTGGGCTAGCGTCGTCCGGGTTAGGGAGGGTTTGGCCGGTAGGGATATCCTTGTCTCATCGCGCTCCAGCGTCTCCTGTGGCGGGCCGGGCGCAGTGCGCGCTAACCAAGGGGGCCAGGTGCACGGTGTTTCCTCCGACACATTGGTGCGGCTGGCTTCCGGGTTGGAGGCGCGCTGTGTTAAGAAGCAGTGCGGCTTGGTTGGGTTGTGCTTCGGAGGACGCGTGGCTTTCGACCTTCGTCTCTCCCGATCCTGTACGGGAGTTGTAGCGATGAGACAAGATAGTAATTACTAGCGATTGGATACCACGAAAATTGGGGAGAAAATTTTTTTTTTATGAAAAAGAAAAAAAAGAAATGCCAATACAGGAATACATACTCAAAAAGAAGATTCACTCCATCTTGGTCTCCTTTAGTCAAACCCATCTGAGGGATCTCTGAGATCCTGGTTTAGAGGTTAGCTTCAGTGGGCCTGTTTACAGACCTACGTTTGTTAATTGAATAACTTCTAAAGGTGCAGTAGTGTTGCAGTAGTGACTATCCTAGGTGTCCCATCCTGTGCACACAGGAAGTGTCTCCGTGTTTTGATGGCCCAGTTATGAGATTAGTTCAACTGGAGGGCCTATGAGAGAGCCTCCTCTCATGGGGCAGAGCTAGTGTAGCGTTCAGAGCCACCCTTTGAAAATATTGTTATAGTTCATAAACATGAGGCCACATCTCTTTCCCTTTCATTTTTCAAAAGCAATCTGTTTGCCCTTCAAAACAACCAAGAGATCCCCAAAGATCTCAACTCCTATGAGTGAGTCTATGTATGTTTATGTGTATGTGTGTATGTGTGTGTGTGTGCACATCTTTGTGCATGCGCACATGTGTGCAATAGTGGCAGAGCGAGCAACAACAAACGGCATCCGTAGCACAGCATATGTGTGCCTACCAGTATGACTTGTTATTGACCCTATAGTTTTAGTTAATGTTATATCAGACCAGTATGACTTGTTATTGACCCTATAGATTTAGTTAATGTTATATCAGACCAGTATGACTTGTTATTGTCCCTATAGATTTAGTTAATGTTATATCAGACCAGTATGACTTGTTATTGACCCTATAGATTTAGTTAATGTTATATCAGACCAGTATGACTTGTTATTGACCCTATAGATTTAGTTAATGTTATATCAGATCAGTATGACTTGTTATTGACCCTATAGATTTAGTTAATGTTATATCAGACCAGTATGACTTGTTATTGACCCTATAGATTTAGTTAATGTTATATCAGACCAGTATGACTTGTTATTGACCCTATAGATTTAGTTAATGTTATATCAGACCAGTATGACTTGTTATTGACCCTATAGATTTAGTTAATGTTATATCAGACCAGTACGACTTGTTATTGACCCTATAGATGTAGTTAATCATCGAACTATCCCATCTTGTCACTTTGCAGTTTAATGTCTTGTTTTTAAATGAGCCTGCCATACGTGCACTTTGACATAAATCATATTCATACACTCCAGCCAGACCATCAACGAGTCCATCCAACCCTGCAGGAAGACCCGGGGGTCTTCAACAAAGACATTTGGAAATGTCATCAGCTCCTCTCGGCTCCTCTCGGCTCCTCTCGGCTCCTCTCGGCTCCTCTCGGCTCCTCTCGGCTCCTCTCGGCTCCTCTCGGCTCGAACCCCAAAGAACGCAGTGATAATATATTGAGGGGATTGTCATTAAAAAACAGTTTTCAGGCTCCTTGAGGATTCATTTGCGGTGACCCAGAATGCTGTATTTTCTTAACACAAACAGCGGCTACTTTGATGCCCTCAGCTTATCCAAACATGGGGAGAGGTGGGTGAGAAAGAGAGGCGGCTGCCTCGGTCGGTCCCGCGGAGGATGGCTACGATAAATCATGCTGACGGCAGCGAGAGCCTGCTCATAAATCGCCCCGCCGGTCCTTAAGGGGAAAAGTTCCAGAGCAGCCCCACCGTCATTTATCAAAACTCTCCCACTCCGGACGTGGAGCAGCTAAAACAGTGCGTACATTGGGCTCAGGGTGGGCCTCGGGGCGCAGGGTATCTGTGATGTTAAGCATATCAACCAGCACATAATGACTTCATTCTGCTGTGAGCGATGTGTTGTTCCAGGGATTTTGCTCTGCGGTGCAATAAATAGCAGCGTGTCTAGGGGAGGGCTGAGCTAAAATAACGTTTCCCTCAAGCGGAGACGTAGAAAAATGCATTTGACTGTAAAATGTTGATGTGCCTATGAATCTCAGGAAATTGTGTCAATTAAGTAGACTTTAAAACGATGGACAACATGATGGAGTCATGAAAAGACGGACAGCATGATGGAGTCATGAAAAGACGGACAACATGATGGAGTCATGAAAAGATGGACAACATGATGGAGTCATGAAAAGATGGACACCGTGATGGAGTCATGAAAAGATGGACAACATGATGGAGTCATGAAAAGATGGACAATGTGATGGATCCATGAAAAGATGGACAACATGATGGAGTCATGAAAAGATGGACAATGTGATGGATCCATGAAAAGATGGACAACATGATGGAGTCATGAAAAGATGGACAATGTGATGGATCCCGTAATATTGGTTCCATTTGGGATGCGACCATTGGTTTTTCAGGTTAGAGATTTAAATATCTCAGGACTGATCTATAGGCCTACTTGTAAATGTATAGATTAATAAACTGTATGGTAAGAAATTGACTCATGTGGTTTAAATGCTATATTCACTCCTCATCACAGTTTTGTTACAGTTTAGCTCAAGACTGATGTTCTGGTCAGTCAATGCTAACATCCATAGCTCTAACCCTTGTTAGGTTTCCCCAGGAGAGACAGACAGGAGAGACAGACATGAGAGACAGACAGGAGAGACAGACAGGAGAGACAGACAGGAGAGACAGACAGAGGGGGATGTAGGATGTATGGGATATGAGACAGACAGGAGAGACAGACAGGAGAGACAGACAGGAGAGACAGACAGGAGAGACAGACAGGAGAGACAAACAGGAGAGACAGACAGAGGGGGATGTAGGATGTATGGGATATGAGACAGACAGGAGAGACAGACAGGAGAGACAGACAGAGGGGGATGTAGGATGTATGGGATATGAGACAGACAGGAGAGACAGACAGGAGAGACAGACAGGAGAGACAGACAGGAGAGACAGACAGGAGAGACAGACAGGAGAGACAGACAGGCGAGACAGACAGGAGAGACAGACAGAGGGGGATGTAGGATGTATGGGATATGAGACAGACAGGAGAGACAGACAGGAGAGACAGACAGGAGAGACAGACAGGAGAGACAAACAGGAGAGACAGACAGAGGGGGATGTAGGATGTATGGGATATGAGACAGACAGGAGAGACAGACAGGAGAGACAGACAGAGGGAGATGTAGGATGTATGGGATATGAGACAGACAGGAGAGACAGACAGGAGAGACAGACAGGAGAGACAGACAGGAGAGACAGACAGGAGAGACAGACAGGAGAGACCGACAGGAGAGACCGACAGGAGAGACAGACAGGAGAGACAGACAGGAGACAGACAGGAGAGACAGACAGGAGAGACAGACAGAGGGGGATGTAGGATGTATGGGATATGAGACAGACAGGAGAGACAGACAGGAGAGACAGACAGAGGGGGATGTAGGATGTATGGGATATGAGACAGACAGGAGAGACAGACAGGAGAGACAGACAGAGGGAGATGTAGGATGTATGGGATATGAGACAGACAGGAGAGACAGACAGGAGAGACAGACAGAGGGAGATGTAGGATGTATGGGATATGAGACAGACAGGAGAGACAGACAGGAGAGACAGACAGGAGAGACAGACAGAGGGAGATGTAGGATGTATGGGATATGAGACAGACAGGAGAGACAGACAGGAGAGACAGACAGGAGACAGACAGGAGAGACAAACAGGAGAGACAGACAGAGGGAGATGTAGGATGTATGGGATATGAGACAGACAGGAGAGACAGACAGGAGAGACAGACAGAGGGGGATGTAGGATGTATGGGATATGAGACAGACAGGAGAGACAGACAGGAGAGACAGACAGAGGGGGATGTAGGATGTATGGGATATGAGACAGACAGGAGAGACAGACAGAGGGAGATGTAGGATGTATGGGATATGAGACAGACAGGAGAGACAGACAGGAGAGACAGACAGGAGAGACAGACAGGAGAGACAGACAGAGGGGGATGTAGGATGTATGGGATATGAGACAGACAGGAGAGACAGACAGAGGGGGATGTAGGATGTATGGGATATGAGACAGACAGGAGAGACAGACAGGAGAGACAGACAGAGGGAGATGTAGGATGTATGGGATATGAGACAGACAGGAGAGACAGACAGGAGAGACAGACAGAGGGAGATGTAGGATGTATGGGATATGAGACAGACAGGAGAGACAGACAGGAGAGACAGACAGAGGGAGATGTAGGATGTATGGGATATAATGGCCGGAATGGAATTTTTGGAACGTAGTCAAATATTTGTTTTTGATACCGTTTCGAATTACAATGAGCCGGTCCTCTTAAAGCCCCTCCCACCAGTCTCTACTGTCACACACACACACACACACACACACACACACACACACACACACACACACACACACACACACACACACACACACACACACACACACACACACACACACACACACACACACACACACACACAGTCAGGCTTCCTGAGGGGAGGATGAAGAGGAAGAAGAGATGAAAGACAACACGTGACCCTTGACCCTGGCCAAGCTGACTCCAACATCTCCTCTCTTTTATCCCCCCCCCCCAATCTTTAATATTGCAGAAATATGTGGGGTTCTATCAGTTTAATTGTTTGTATCATTTCTAATCCCCGTTAGATATTTGATTATTATTATTATTATTATTATAAACAAAATGTACTCTACCCTCCCTCCCTTGAATGGAGTAAACTAACGGACAACAATACAATTTACAGTTATTACTGTATTTGTAGTTAAATAATTATGCATATATACAGTGTATTATAAAAGTATTCAGACCCCTTGACTTTTTCTACATTTTGTTACGTTACAGCATTATTCTAGAATGTATTAAATTAAATGTTTTCCTCATCAATCTACACACAACAACACCTAATGACAAAGCGAAAACAGGTTTGTAGAATTTTAAACAAAAATTACATAAAAAAAAAATAAAAGTTTATAAGCCTTTTGCTTTGAGATTCGAAATTGAGCTCAGGTGCATCCTGTTTCCATTGATTCTTGAGATTTTTCGACATGATTAGAGTCCAACCTGTGGTAAATTCAATTCATTGGACATGATTTGGAACGGCACACACCTGTCTATATAAGGTCCCACAGTTGACAGTGCAAGTCAGAGCAAAAACCAAGCCATGGGGTTGAAGGATTTGTCCGTAGAGCTCCGAGACAGGATTGTGTCGAGGCACGAGACGGAACTTCAATCAACTTTCCAGAATTTTCCTCAGTAGTATCAACACTATCAACGTTCCCCTTAGCTGTAGGAATTCTGATCAAATCAATGTAGTCTTTGCCACTTTCAATGCAACGTACCGAAACAAAGCGAGCTACGCAAGACTTAGTATGAAAAAGGAACTACTACTTTGTTGTAGCAGAACACATCGGAGTAGGATTCTATCGCATTCACAGGTACGACTCGTGGCATTACTCTACACAGACCAATATAACCAATCAGAGCTGCAGTAGAAGCTATATGCAAATCGACCATTGTCTTATATGGATCTGTGACGTTCACTTTATACTGGACTGTGTTTACAGCATGAGAGGTCGCGATTAGATGTGCTTGTTTTGAGATCAAAGTGAGAGCTAAATGTAAGTGAGTTATTAGCCCAGTTATAGCTAATTTCGAGTCAGCAATAGGGGAGTGATTGCTTCCTACAAGAGCACAAAACGTTTGCATTTCTAGGCATCTTTGAAAAACAAGTCAGGTTAAAAAAAGGCAAAACGCTTTTGTTCTGTCTTAAAGGATTAGTGTTGTATTTTAAGACAATAGGCATAGGGTAGCATAATTTGTCAGAATTTCTGTAATAGGAGAGCTCCTAACAACAAAACACTTTTTTGGGGTTTGATAAATTCAACCTCTGAAGGTGAAATGTGTACTTACATTCTGAAATCTTGCTCTGATTTATCATCCAAAGGGTCCCTGAGATGATTTTTTATTTTTTTTATTTAACTAGGCCAGTCAGTTAAGAACAACTTCTTATTTACAATGACTACCAACCGGGGAACAGTGGGTTAAGTGCCTTGTTCAGGGGCTGAACAACAGATTTTTACCTGGTTTTCTCAGGGATTTGATCCAGCAACCTTCGGTTACTGGCCCAACCAGTAGGCTGACTGCCCCTCCCGTAATGGTATGGGAATGATAACTGATGTTATTTTGTAAAGTGGTTTCTTGCATCAAACAACACAGCAAAATATTCAGTCACCTCCTTGTCTGAAGGACAAGTGCATAAACAGGTTGATATCAAGCCCTGCATAAGTTTTTCTTCAAAAGTCTCACGGAATGTATGTCTACATTGAACACCTTGTCTGCTACTGTAGGCTAAATGATAGAACAGCTATTTCCATGTTAAAAATGTTATGGGATGCATTTTCTCCATTGTTTTTGATGGTAGACCACTCTGGTAGGCCCACATTATGTTAGGAAATTGCCATGGAAATAAATGTTGCCGTAATTTAACCTTTTCCATTACGCCCAGCACACGTCGTCATTCACCAGGGTCTGCCCAAATGGCACCCTACTCCCTATAGTGCATACTTTTAACCAGAACACTCTACACTATCCCAAACTAGATTATTTTGCCAAATCTTAAACTATACAATGAAGTCCCTTATAGACACCTGATGCTGTTGTTGATAGGGCTGTATAGGGATCGGCGTCCCGTTAACGGGACAGTTGTAAATCATGCGGCGCCTTGTGTCACCATCGCAGATTTTAGAGAAACAACAAACGTCAGTATATATATAAGTGTCTTATATCGGGCTAAAAGCTTAGATTCTTGTTAATATAACTGCACTGTCCAATTTACAGTAGCTATTACAGCGAAAAAATGCCATGCTATTGTTTGAGGAGAGCTCCTAACAACAAAACACTTTTTGGGGGTTTGATTAATTCAACCTCTGAAGGTGAAATGTGTACTTACATTCTGAAATCTTGCTCTGATTTATCATCCAAAGGGTCCCTGAGATGACATGACGTGTCCTTTTGTTAGATAAAATCATTTTGCATATCCTTAAAAGGTCCATATAGCATGCACGATCGATTTTATATTGCCACTCGTTCAATTTGCAAAGAAAGTAATCTGTGAAAGTCTAACCCTAAAAGTTTTTTCGACCGGTCAAATCACATTTGTTTGTATTCCTCAGAGATCCTAGAACGTAACCAGACTTCACTATGTTATTAGGGGTGTAGTATATCCTATAGGACACCAAATTTGGTCAGAGAGCGATGCCTCCATGGCATGCCGATGACGCGGCCGGTCTTCATTTGATCAACTTTATCTTTGTCAAATAAGCACCAATCGGAGTCAAACCAAGCTAGCTAGATAGCCAATGAGCTGGGCTTTACGTGAGTATCCGGAAACCCTGTATCCGTCGTAAAATGTCGCTACTAACCTTGTACGACAGCATGCCTTTTTATTTTGGACAAAAATCATAAGGATATTCAGAGTTATGAAGTTATGAAAACTGAGTGTTTTGCAAATGTTGAACTTATAATATGGCTACTAATACTGGAAAGCTAAATCAAAGTCCAAGTATACAGATTTGACGATATTCTTGCAGAAAAATGTAATGTGAATGTAAATGTCGCCTGGGTGACTTCATACTTCAAGTTATCCGTCTGAAACTTTGCACATACACTGCTGCCATCTTGTGGATACCATCGGAATTACAACCAGAGTGATGGCTAGAACGGGGACTTTTCTGTTGCATTTCAAAGATGGTGGTAAAAAAAAACGATTGTTTTTTTCTTTGTATTTTCTTCTACCAGATCTATTGTATTATATTCTCCTACATTCAATTCACATTTCCATGAACTTCAAAGTGTTTCCTTTCAAATTTACATTTACATTACATTTAAGTCATTTAGCAGACGCTCTTATCCAGAGCGACTTACAAATTGGTGCATTCACCTTATGACATCCAGTGGAACAGCCACTTTACAACAGTGCATCTAAATCTTTTAAGGGGGGAGGGGGGTGTCAGAAGGATTACTTTATCCTATCCTAGGTATTCCTTAAAGAGGTGGGGTTTCAGGTGTCTCCGGAAGGTGGTGATTGACTCCGCTGTCCTGGCGTCGTGAGGGAGTTTGTTCCACCATTGGGGGGCCAGAGCAGCGAACAGTTTTGACTGGGCTGAGCGGGAACTGTACTTTCTCAGTGGTAGGGAGGCGAGCAGGTCAGAGGTGGATGAACGCAGTGCCCTTGTTTGGGTGTAGGGCCTGATCAGAGCCTGGAGGTACTGAGGTGCCGTTCCCCTCACAGCTCCGTAGGCAAGCACCATGGTCTTGTAGCGGATGCGAGCTTCAACTGGAAGCCAGTGGAGAGAGCGGAGGAGCGGGGTGACGTGAGAGAACTTGGGAAGGTTGAACAGCAGACGGGCTGCAGCGTTCCTGATGAGTTGTAGGGGTCTAATGGCACAGGCGGGGAGCGCTGCCAACAGCGAGTTGCAGTAATCCAGACGGGAGATGACAAGTGCCTGGATTAGGACCTGCGCCGCTTCCTGTGTGAGGCAGGGTCGTACTCTGCGGATGTTGTAGAGCATGAACCTACAGGAACGGGCCACCGCCTTGATGTTAGTTGAGAACGACAGGCTGTTGTCCAGGATCACGCCAAGGTTCTTAGCGCTCTGGGAGGAGGACACAATGGAGTTGTCAACCGTGATGGCGAGATCATGGAACGGGCAGTCCTTCCCCGGGAGGAAGAGCAGCTCCGTCTTGCCGAGGTTCAGCTTGAGGTGGTGATCCGTCATCCACACTGATATGTCTGCCAGACATGCAGAGATGCGATTCGCCACCTGGTCATCAGAAGGGGGAAAGGAGAAGATTAATTGTGTGTCGTCTGCATAGCAAGGATAGGAGAGACCATGTGAGGTTATGACAGAGCCAAGTGACTTGGTGTATAGCGAGAATAGGAGAGGGCCTAGAACAGAGCCCTGGGGGACACCAGTGGTGAGAGCGCGTGGTGAGGAGACAGATTCTCGCCACGCCACCTGGTAGGAGCGACCTGTCAGGTAGGACGCAATCCAAGCGTGGGCCGCGCCGGAGATGCCCAACTCGGAGAGGGTGGAGAGGAGGATCTGATGGTTCACAGTGTCGAAGGCAGCCGATAGGTCTAGAAGGATGAGAGCAGAGGAGAGAGAGTTAGCTTTAGCAGTGCGGAGCGCCTCCGTGATACAGAGAAGAGCAGTCTCAGTTGAATGACTAGTCTTGAAACCTGACTGATTTGGATCAAGAAGGTCATTCTGAGAGAGATAGCAGGAGAGCTGGCCAAGGACGGCACGTTCAAGAGTTTTGGAGAGAAAAGAAAGAAGGGATACTGGTCTGTAGTTGTTGACATCGGAGGGATCGAGTGTAGGTTTTTTCAGAAGGGGTGCAACTCCCGCTCTCTTGAAGACGGAAGGGACGTAGCCAGCGGTCAGGGATGAGTTGATGAGCGAGGTGAGGTAAGGGAGAAGGTCTCCGGAAATGGTCTGGAGAAGAGAGGAGGGGATAGGGTCAAGCGGGCAGGTTGTTGGGCGGCCGGCCGTCACAAGACGCGAGATTTCATCTGGAGAGAGAGGGGAGAAAGAGGTCAGAGCACAGGGTAGGGCAGTGTGAGCAGAACCAGCGATGTCGTTTGACTTAGCAAACGAGGATCGGATGTCGTCGACCTTCTTTTCAAAATGGTTGACGAAGTCATCTGCAGAGAGGGAGGAGGGGGGGGGGAGGGGGAGGAGGATTCAGGAGGGAGGAGAAGGTGGCAAAGAGCTTCCTAGGGTTAGAGGCAGATGCTTGGAATTTAGAGTGGTAGAAAGTGGCTTTAGCAGCAGAGACAGAAGAGGAACATGTAGAGAGGAGGGAGTGAAAGGATGCCAGGTCCGCAGGGAGGCGAGTTTTCCTCCATTTCCGCTCGGCTGCCCGGAGCCCTGTTCTGTGAGCTCGCAATGAGTCGTCGAGCCACGGAGCGGGAGGGGAGGACCGAGCCGGCCTGGAGGATAGGGGACATAGAGAGTCAAAGGATGCAGAAAGGGAGGAGAGGAGGGTTGAGGAGGCAGAATCAGGAGATAGGTTGGAGAAGGTTTGAGCAGAGGGGAGAGATGATAGGATGGAAGAGGAGAGAGTAGCGGGGGAGAGAGAGCGAAGGTTGGGACGGCGCGATACCATCCGAGTAGGGGCAGTGTGGGAAGTGTTGGATGAGAGCGAGAGGGAAAAGGATACAAGGTAGTGGTCGGAGACTTGGAGGGGAGTTGCAATGTGGTTAGTGGAAGAACAGCATCTAGTAAAGATGAGGTCAAGCGTATTGCCTGCCTTGTGAGTAGGGGGGGAAGGTGAGAGGGTGAGGTCAAAAGAGGAGAGGAGTGGAAAGAAGGAGGCAGAGAGGAATGAGTCAAAGGTAGACGTGGGGAGGTTAAAGTCGCCCAGAACTGTGAGAGGTGAGCCGTCCTCGGGAAAGGAGCTTATCAATGCATCAAGCTCATTGATGAACTCTCCGAGGGAACCTGGAGGGCGATAAATGATAAGGATGTTAAGCTTGAAAGGGCTGGTAACTGTGACAGCATGGAATTCAAAGGAGGCGATAGACAGATGGGTAAGGGGAGAAAGAGAGAATGACCACTTGGGAGAGATGAGGATCCCGGTGCCACCACCCCGCTGACCAGCTGCTCTCGGGGTGTGCGAGAACACGTGGGTGGACGAAGAGAGAGCAGTAGGAGTAGCAGTGTTATCTGTGGTGATCCATGTTTCCGTCAGTGCCAAGAAGTCGAGGGACTGGAGGGAGGCATAGGCTGAGATGAACTCTGCCTTGTTGGCCGCAGATCCAGAGGCTACCGGAGACCTGGAACTCCACGTGGGTCGTGCGCGCTGGGACCACCAGATTAGGGTGGCCGCGGCCACGCGGTGTGAAGCGTTTGTATGGTCTGTGCAGAGAGGAGAGAACAGGGATAGACAGACACATAGTTGACAGGCTACAGGAGAGGCTACGCTAATGCAAAGGAGATTGGAATGACAAGTGGACTACACGTCTCGAATGTTCAGAAAGTTAAGCTTACGTAGCAAGAATCTTATTGACTAAAATTATTAAAATGATACAGTACTGCTGAAGTAGGCTAGTTGGCAGTGGCTGCGTTGTTGACACTACACTAATCAAGTCGTTCCGTTGAGTGTAATAGTTTCTACATTGCTGCTACAGTGCTGCTATTCGGTGGCTAGCTGGCTAGCTAGCAGTGTTGATTACGTTACGTTGCGTTAAAAGAACGACAATAGCTGGCTAGCTAACCTAGAAAATCGCTCTAGACTACACAATTATCTTTGATACAAAGACGGCTATGTAGCTAGCTATGTAGCTAGCTACGATCAAACAAATCAAACCGTTGTACAGTAATGAAATGAAATGAAAATGTGATACTACCTGTGGAGCGAAGCGGAATGCGACTGGGTTGTTGAGTGCGGAAGTTCTATTCGGTAGACGTCGGCTAGCTGTTGGCTAGCTAGCAGTGTCTCCTACGTTAAGGACGACAAATAGCTGGCTAGCTAACCTCGGTAAATTAAGATAATCACTCTAAAACTACACACTCTGAACTACCCAATTATCTTGGATACGAAGACAGCAAAGACAACTATGTAGCTAGCTAACACTACACTAATCAAGTCGTTCCGTTGAGTGTAATAGTTTCTACTGCTATTCGGTAGACGGTGGACGTTTGCTAGCTGGCTAGCTGCTGGGCAGATGCAGACTGCGTTAGGACGACGAAATACGATAATTACGCAATTATCTTTGATACAAAGACGGCTATGTAGCTAGCTAAGAAGAAATTGATAAGGTTAGACAAATCAAACCGTTGTACTATAATGAAATGTAATGAAAAGTTGAAAAGTTGAAAAGTTATACTACCTGCGGAGCGAATGCGACCAAAAAAATGGTACCAAAAAAATGCATATCCTTGCTTCAGGGTGCCTGAGCTACAGGCAGTTAGATTTGGGTATGTCATTTAGGCAAAAATTTTAAAAAAGGGGGCTACCCCTAAGAAGTGTTAAGACACTCCATGATCACATTACCTCATAGACACCTGATGCCGTTAAGAGACTCCACGATCACATTACCTCATAGACACCTGATGCTGTTAAGACACTCCACGATCACATTACCTCATAGACACCTGATGCCGTTAAGACACTCTGTGATCACATAGAATGCTGTCTCTTTGTTACATTACTATAAACCCCAAACTGACACATTATTCCCTGGATAGTGCACTGCTTTTGATGGGTGCTGGTCGAAAGTAGTGCACTGTACAGGGAATCGGATGGCATTTGAGATGCAGGCTGTGTCATCCCGTTGTCCCGTTAGCCAGCAGATCGCCTTGGCCTTCTCTGTTCCTCTCGGGCGAGCTACAGACACACATCATACCTCTCTGTCACATCCTCACATTTCAGTCTCCTCTCCCTATATATATATATATATATATATATATATATATATATATATATATATATATATATATATATATATATATATATATATATATATATACAGTAGGGAGAAAAAGTTTTTGAAACACTGCCGATTTTTCAGGTTTTTCTACTTACAAAGCATGTAGAGGTCTGTAGTTTTTTATCATAGGTACACTTCAACTGTGAGAGACGGAATCTAAAACAAAAATCCAGAAAATGATATTGTATGATTTTTAAGTAATTTTATTTATTTATTTATTTTTTATTGCATTTTATTACATATATATGTGTATCATCTCAACTCCTATCAACTCCTCTCCCTCATGTCACCTACTTGTTGTGTGTATGTATCCATACATATATATATGTGTGGTTATCATCCATATATTTATTTGTATAGATTCTTATGCCGTTCCTTTATTAATATTTGTGTGTTTAAGGTAGTCGTTGTGAAATTCTTAGATTACATGTTAGATATTACTGCACTGTTGGAACTAGAAGCACAAGGATTTCGCTACACTCGCATTAACATCTGCTAACCACGTGTATGTGACCGATAACACCTGCTAATCACGTGTATGTGACCAATAACATCTGTTAACCATGTGTATGTGACCAATAACATCTGCTAATCACGTGTACGTGACCAATAACATCTGCTAACCATGTGTATGTGACCAATAACACCTGCTAACCACGTGTATGTGACCAATAACATTTGATTTGATTTGATATGTACTGACATGTATGTGTAACCGATGCGCACACACACAGACACACACACACACACACACACACACACACACACACGACTTGTTAATGTTTTTAAATGTATGTAAATTGAAAAATCTTTGTAATGTCTTTTTAGTTATGTGTCAGACCCCAGTAAGACCAGCTATTGCCAATGTCATCGGCTAACAGGGAACCTAATAAATGAAATCAAACTCCTCTGCTTTTACAAGGTGACAAAACTCTCTCAGTGTCTGTGCGCAGCTGACATCCCTGTGTGATCTGTTGAACACACAGAGAAACACAGACACTAAGGCGTAAACACACACACACTTCGACATAAACACACTTCAACACTCACACACACAGGCGTGTGCACATTTGTTATCTGCAGCGAGGGCCATTAAACTGACCCGGCCATGTGGAAAAGGCATAGAGTTTTAATTACCCAGATATCTCAGCTTTGGGGCCTAAAAACCACCTCCACCCCGTCTCCCTGTCTCAGCCCACCTCCCTCTCTGTCTCCCTGTTTTAGCCCACCTCCTTCCCTGTCTCCCTGTCTCAGCCCACCTCCCTCCCTGTCTCAGCCCACCTCCCTCCCTGTCTCCCTATCTCCCTGTCTCAGCCCACCTCCCTCCATGTCTCCCTGTCTCAGCCCACCTCCCTCCCTGTCTCCCTGTCTCCCCGTCTCCTTCCCTCTCTCCCTGTCTCCCTGTCTCAGCCCACCTCTCTCCCTGTCTCCCTGTCTCAGCCCACCTCCCTCCCTGTCTCCCTGTCTCCCCGTCTCCTTCCCTCTCTCCCTGTCTCCCTGTCTCAGCCCACCTCTCTCCCTCTATCCCTGTCTCAGCCCACCTCTCTCCCTGTCTCCCTGTCTCAGCCCACCTCTCTCCCTCTCTCCCTGTCTCAGCCCACCTCTCTCCCTGTCTCCCTGTCTCAGCCCACCTCTCTCCCTGTCTCCCCGTCTCCTTCCCTCTCTCCCTGTCTCAGCCCACCGCTCTCCCTCTCTCCCTGTCTCAGCCCACCACTCTCTCTGTCTCCCTGTCTCAGCCCACCTCTCTCCCTGTCTCCCTGTCTCAGCCCACCTCCCTCTCTCCCTGTCTCCCTGTCTCAGCCCACCTCTCTCCCTCTCTCCCTGTCTCAGCCCACCTCTCTCCCTCTCTCCCTGTCTCAGCCCACCTCCCTCTCTGTCTCCCTGTCTCAGCCCACCTCTCTTCCTGTGTCCCTGTCTCAGCCCACCTCCCTCTCTGTCTCCCTGTCTCAGCCCACCTCTCTCCCCCTCTCCCTGTCTCAGCCCACCTCCCTCTCTGTCTCCCTGTCTCAGCCCACCTCTCTCCCTGTCTCCCTGTCTCAGCCCACCTCTCTCCCTGTCTCCCTGTCTCCTTCCCTCTCTCCCTGTCTCAGCCCACCTCTCTCTCTGTCTCCCTGTCTCAGCCCACCTCTCTCCCTCTCTCCCTGTCTCAGCAAACATCTCTCCCTGTCTCCCTGTCTCAGCCCACCTCCCTCTCTCCCTGTCTCCCTGTCTCAGCCCACCTCTCTCCCTGTCTCCCTGTCTCTCCGTCTCCCTCCCTTTCTCGCTGTCTCCCTTTCTCCCCGTCTCCCTCCCTGTCTCAGCCCACCTCTCTCCATGTCTCCCTGTCTCAGCACCCCTCCCTCCCTGTCTCCCTGTCTCCCTCCCTGTCTCCCTGTCTCCCCGTCTCAGTCTGTGTGAAATACAGAGGAGAGAGTGAAGCTGACTGTTAGGTCCAGCGTGTCAGTCAGTGCCGACTAGAGTCAAATGGAAAGTTGAACTCAGTTATCTTGTTCTGCATGTGGTGAGACAAAGCAGAATGTTAATACAGTGGTGGAAGAGGTAAGTGGTATACCTGAGTAAAGGTAAGGTATACCTGAGATACCTTAATAGAAAATGATTCAAGTAAAAGTGAAAGTCACCCAGTCTAATACTACTTGAGTAAAAGTCTAAAAGTATTTGGATTTAATAAATGCATTTAACTTCTTATGGATGAGGGGCAGTATTGAGGGGTTTGGATGAATAAGGTGCCCAGAGTAAACTGCCTGCTACTCAGGCCCAGAAGCTAAGATACGCATATTATTAGTATATTTGGATAGAAAGTTGAAACTCTGAAGTATCTAAAACTGTTTGAATGATGTCAGTGAGTATAACAGAACTCATATGGCAGGCAAAAACCTGAGAAAAAAAATCCAACCAGGAAGTGGGAAATCTAAGGTTTGTTTTCAAGTCTTTGCCTATCCAATATATAATGTCTATGGGGTCATTTTACACTTCTTAAGGCTTCCACTACATGTCAACAGTCTTTAGAACCTTGTTTCAGGCTTCTACTGTGAAGGGGGAGAGATTAAGAGCTGTTTCAACCAGAGGTCTGGCAGAATGCCATGAGCCCAGTCATGCTCGCGCCAGTGAGAGTTAGCTGCGTTCCATTTCTATTCTAAAGATAAAGGCATTCTCCGGTTGAAACATTATTGAAGATTTATGATAAAAACATCCTATAGATTGATTCTATACATCGTTTGACATGTTTCTACGAACTGTAATGACATTTTTTGACTTTTCGTCTGGCCGTTGTCATATCGATCCCGTTAACGGGATCTCAGCCATATTAAATATCAAAAGTAAATAGAATTGCAAAAATATATTTAAGTATCAAAAGTAAAACTATAAATAATTTCACATTCCTTATTTTAGGCAAAATAGACAGAACAATTTAATTTTTTCATTTTATTTTCATTTACGGATAGCCAGGGGCACACTCCAACACTCAGACATAATTTATAGATAGCCAGGGACACACTCCAACACTCATACATCATTTACAGATAACCAGGGAACACTCCAACACTCAGACATCATTTACAGATAGCCAGGGGCACACTCCAACACTCAGACATCATTTACAGATAGCCAGGTGCACACTCCAACACTCAGACATCATTTACAGATAGCCAGGGACACACTCCAACACTCAGACATCATTTACAGATAGCCAGGGACACACTCCAACACTCAGACATCATTTACAGATAGCCAGGGGCACACTGCAACACGCAGACATCATTTACAGATAGCCAGGGGAACACTCCAACACCCAGACATCATTTACAGATAGCCAGGGGAACACTCCAACACTCAGACATCATTTACAGATAGCCAGGGGCACGCTCCACCACTCAGACATCATTTACAGATAGCCAGGGGCACGCTCCACCACTCAGACATCATTTACAGATAGCCAGGGGCACGCTCCACCACTCAGACATCATTTACAGATAGCCAGGGGCACGCTCCACCACTCAGACATCATTTACAGATAGCCAGGGGCACGCTCCACCACTCAGACATCATTTACAGATAGCCAGGGGCACGCTCCACCACTCAGACATCATTTACAGATAGCCAGGGGCACACTCCAACACTCAGACATCATTTACAGATAGCCAGGGGCACACTGCAACACGCAGACATCATTTACAGATAGCCAGGGGAACACTCCAACACTCAGACATCATTTACAGATAGCCAGGGGCACACTCCAACACTCAGACATCATTTACAGATAGCCAGGTGCACACTCCAACACTCAGACATCATTTACAGATAGCCAGGGACACACTCCAACACTCAGACATCATTTACAGATAGCCAGGGACACACTCCAACACTCAGTCAACATTTACAGATAGCCAGGGGTCCACTCCAACACTCAGACATTATTTACAGATAGCCAGGGGCACACTCCAACACTCAGACATCGTTTACAGATAGTCAGGGGCACGCTCCACCACTCAGACATAATTTACAGATAGCCAGGGGCAAACTCCAACACTCAGACATCATTTACAGATAGCCAGGGGCACACTCCAACACTCAGACATCATTTACATATAGCCAGGGGCACGCTCCAACACTCAGACATCATTTACAGATAGCCAGGGGCACACTCCAACACCCAGACATCATTTAAAAACAAAGCATTTGTGTTTAGTGAATCCACCAGATCAGAGACAGTAGACCAGGGATGTTCTCTTGATAAGTGCGTGAATTTTACAATTTTTCCTGTCCTGCTAAGACTTTGAAACGTAAGGAGTACTTCTGGGTGTCAGGGAAAATATATGGAGTAGAAAGTACAATATTTTCTTTATGAATGTAGTGAAGTAAAAGTTGTCAGAAACTATAAATAGTAAAGTACAGAACCCCCCCCCCAAAAAAAATACTTAAGTAATATATTTAAATGTTTTTACTTAAGTACTTTACACCACTGTGTCACGCCCTGAAAAGAGTTTGCTTTGTATGTTTTATGTTTTGGTTGGTCAGGGTGTAATCTGAGTGGGCATTCTATGTTGTTTGTCTGGTTTGTCTATTTCTGTGTTTGGCCTGATATGGTTCTCAATCAGAGACAGGTGTTTAGTGTTGTCTCTGATTGGGAACCATATTTAGGTAGCCCGTTTTGTGTTGTGGGTTATTGTCTATGTCTACACGTTGGTTGCTTGCGTCTGCACTTTCGTATAGCGTCACGTTCGTTTTATTGTTTTATAAGTTTGTTTAGTGTTTTTGTCTTCGTTAACCTGTTTGGGCTGCAGGGGCAGTATTGAATAGCCAGATAAAAGGTGCCCATTTCAAAAAGGCCTCGTACTCAATTCTTGCTTGTACAATATGCATATTATTATTACTATTGGATATAAAACACTCTCTAGTTTCTAAAACCGTTTGAATTATATCTGTGGGTGAAACAGAACTGGACTTAGAGCAATTTTCCTATGTGTATGTCAGAATGCAGAATTCTGCTGGCTGTTCTGAGACCTGTGTATTAATTTGCCTGTCCTCTATTGGTTGAGATGCACTGCATACGCCTTCCACTGGGTGTCAGCGAATAGGGAGACTTGAAATGGAGTTTCTACGTAGTTCCCAAAGGTTAAAAAATTGCTTGGAACCGAAGTGTCCCATCTTTCCACTCTTCGCTCTGACGCAGGGAGGGTCTTTGCATGTCATTTTAGAAGCTCCCGTTTTAGCTCCTAGATATATCCGGCTTTGTTTTTATTCGATATAGGTGTTGAAGACATCGTAATGTTGTTATTTTAATCCGAATTATATCAGTTTATGTCAGTATATTGCGATTTTCGGGTATTTATTTTCGTGACGTTGTAGGAAGTTGGGTATCTCTGGCCCACATGGCTAATGTTTACTGCTAATTGCAACGTTGAAGACTACGTTCTCCAACCTAGCAACGATTCTTTTGGACAAAGGACACCTTTCCCAAGATTCTGATGGGAGTTCATCGAAAAGTAAGAACTATTCATGCTGATAATTCATTGTTCTGTTGGAAAAAGTAAAATGCATAAGCCGCCATTACTTGCAGTGTAGCCTTGCTTTATCGCAGCCTGTATTGCGCAGTAACGTTCATTTTAAAAATGTAATTCAGCGATTGCATTAAGAACTAATTTGTCTTTCAATTGCTGTCCAACCTGTATTTTTTTTGTCAAGTTTATGAATAGTTTTCGATAAGAAAAGGTGCCTTTACAAGATGGCGCCGGGCAGATTGCTTGACGTTATGGACACTATTCTCATTGTATAAGCACGATTTGTGCCGCTAAATATGCACATTTTCGAACAAACTCTATATGCATTGTGTAATATGATGTTACAGGACTGTCATCTGAAGAATTCTGAGAAGGTTAGTGAAACAATTAATATATTTTGGTGGTTTATACGTTATCACTATTTTTGCCTTGAATCAATGCTGTTGTTATGTTTGCTATTGTGCTAAGCTAATATAACTCTATATTGTGTTTTCGCTGTAAAACACTTGATAAATCGGAAATATTGTCTGGAATCATAAGATGCCTGTCTTTCAATTGCTGTACACTATGTATTTTTCAGAAATGTTTTATGATGAGTATTTCATTATTTGGCGTTGGTGTCTGTAATTTTTCTGTCTGCTTTCGGTGCAATTTCTGACTGTAGCTGCAATGTAAACTATGATTTATTTGTGATAGCTACTGATGGAGTAAAAAACTGATGGAGTAAAAAAAAGTGGTGTCTTTTGCTAACGTGGTTAGCTAATAGATTTACATATTGTGTCTTCCCTGTAAAACATTTTAAAAATCGGACATGTTGGCTTGATTCACAAGATGTGTACCTTTCATATGCTGTATTGGACTTGTTAATGTGTGAAAGTTAAATATTTAAAAAAAATATCTTTTGAATTTCGCGCCCTGCACTTTGAGCTGGCTGTTGTCACAAGTGTACCGACGTCGGGCTGCAGCCATAAGAAGTTAAATAAATCAAGAATATATTCATTCCACGCTGCGCTTTGGTCAGATCCTTACTCCCCCTCAGACGAGGAGGATTACGACGTTCGTGACACACTGTGTAAATACAGAGTATGTTTATAGCTGTTCACTTGACATGTATTGCTAATCTGAGTAAGAGAAAACCCCCCTGAAATGGAAAAAAGGAATGGGTTCCTATTGGCAGTTTACATATACACCATGGCAAATACCACTCAAATGGACGGCAGATCATTCAAAGCTTATGGCAAATATCATATGGCAAATGCCAAGAGTCATACAGCAAAAATCCCATAGATGGCGAGCGCGCTCCACCATTATTTTTCGTATTGCAAATTGACATCAAGTCAAGACCTAAGTGTCAAATTTAGAAAATTTGAAAAAATATTAAAAAATTATTACCCTCTAAAAAAGTGCTTTCTAGACCGTTTTTCGAAATTCTTTCGATTATTTGGTGTTGTCAATTATACATGTATAAGAACTGTATGAACATACCTTTGTCATATTTTATTGTCATTTTTTTTTGACTTGTCCATAAGGCATATGTTTTGTCCATTTGCAATATGTTATCATAGGAAGTCAAAAGTCGAAGTCAAAAGTCAGTTAACCATTGCCAAATACCATAAGAAATGTCCAAATGCAATATGAAAGTATTGAAAGTGCCAAGTCAGGATGTTATGTCCATTTGCAGTATGATATCATAGAAAGTCAAAAGTCGAAGTCAAAAGTCAGTGAACCATGGCCAAATGCCATAAGAAAAGTCCAAATGCAATATGAAAGTATTGAAAGTGCCAAATCAGGATGTTATGTCCATTTGCCATATATGATCATATGAAATCGGCTTCCGAACCCATGTCCAAATGGCAGTTATACTGCCCAAATGATATGTCTCACTATGTTAACCTGTCTAGGATCAGCGTGGCGCTAGCGGCACACCCCCCCCCCCCCACTGAAAAACCAGTGCCGCGAAATTCAAAAAAAATATTTTTTTAAAATATTTAACTTTCACACATTAAAGTCCAATACAGCTAATGAAAGACACAGATCTTGTGAATCCAGTCAACTTGTCCGATTTTTAAAATGTTTTACAGGGAAGACACAATATGTAAAGATGTACATCTATTACCTAAAAACACATTAGCATAATCCACCATCTTTTATTTGTCCACCAACACCAGTAGCCATCACCAATTCGACTAAACTAAGATATTTATAGCCCCTAACCAACAAAAAAACTCATCAGATGACAGTCTGATAACATATTTATGGTATGGGATAGGTTTTGTTAGAAAAAAGTGCATATTTCAGGTAGATGGCATTGGTTACAATTGCACCCACCGTCACAAATGGAATAGAAAAACTACTTAGAGCAACGTGTTTACCTACTTACTAATCATCAAACATTTCGTAAAAATACACAGCATACACGAATCGAAAGACACAGATCCTGTGAATACAGACAATATTTCAGATTTTCTAAGTGTCTTACAGCGAAAACACAATAAATCGTTATATTAGCTTAGCACATAGCAATTAGCAGCCCAGCATTGATTCTAGCCAAAGTGAGCGATAAAAGTCAACATCGCCAAAAGATATTAATTTTTTCACTAACCTTCTCAGAATTCTTCCGATGACACTCCTGTAACTTCACATTACAACATGCATATACAGTTTGATCGAAAATGTTTATATTTAGCCACCAAAATCATGGTTAGACAATGTGAAATGTAGACAAGCTGGTAAAGAAAAAGTCTTTGCGCCACTTAGACAGTGATCTACTCTTATACATAAATACTCATAAACGTGACTAAAAAATATAGGGTGGACAGGGATTGATAGACAATTTAATTCTTAATACAATTGCGTTATTACATTTTTTAATTTATCCTTACTTTTCAATACAGTTTGCGCCAAGCGAAGCTACGTCAAAAAACATGGCGTCCTAAGCCACTAAAATGTTTCGACAGAAACACGATTTATCATAATAAAAATGTCCTACCTTGAGCTGTTCTTCCATCAGTATCTTGGGCAAAGGATCCTTTCTTGGGAGGAATCGTCTTTTGGTGGAAAGCTGTCCTCTTGCCATGTGAAAATGCCAACTGGTTCGGGATGAACTGAAAGCGTGCCCACCTATTCACAGCGTTAAAGAAATAAATGTCCCAAAATCGCACTAAACGGATATAAATTGCTATAAAACGCTTTAAATTAACTACCTTATGATGTTTTTAACTCCTATAACGAGTGAAAAGATGACCGGAGAAATATAACAGGCTAAACTAACGCTTGGAACAGGAGCGGGTCGGTGTCCAGCACGCGCGTTACGCAGCAAGGAAAGACTTGCTAGCTACAGGGTTTTTTGATTTATAGGGCCTGTGAACGCGCAATCGACCCCATTGGAATCGTCATCACGTAAAGGCATCCAGGGGAAGACGTAAGAAGTGTCCGTACAGTCATAGCACTATCAGTGCCGTTTTAACTGCCTTCAGAACAGTGGCCAACATTTCTGAAATCTGAATCCATGTCAGGGAAATTGCTGTAGAATGGGCTCTGTTCCACTTAGAGACAAAATTTCAACTCCTATAGAAACTATAGACTGTTTTCTATCCAATAGTAATAATAATATGCATATTGTACGATCAAGGATTTTGTGGGAAGCCGTTTCAAAAATTAGCCAAATTAGCATAAATAGTCTAAACAGCGCCCCCATCCCCAACAGGTTTTAAGCCCTGAATCAACCTAGAATGTCTAATTGTTATGTATGATGAAAGAGAAGTGGGACTCAGACTTTTTTTAAAGATTTTTTGAAAAACGTAAAATGACCAGGGAAATGCAAATGACTATTGGATGGGCACTATGTCACTCCAGCCTAGATGTGTGTGTGTGTGTGTGTGTGTGTGTGTGTGTGTGCGTCTGAGAGTTTTTTCTTTGACATCTGTTGGGAGAAATTACTGATTTACAGTTCATGAGGGTTGCCTAATCACACATATGAAGTTTTGGAAAGATCTGACCTTTTTAACCCTTTGAAACAGCCCCTATGACCCCAATGGCAAATGCCAAGAGTCATACAGCAAAAATCCCATAGATGGCGAGCGCACTCCACCATTATTTCTTCTCAGTTCACTGGTCACGATGGCTACACCCACCCGTAGCACGCGCTCCAGCAGGTGTATCTCACTGATCATACCTAAAGCCAAAACCTCATTTGGACGCCTTTCCTTCCAGTTCTCTGCTGCCTGCGACTGGAACGAATTGCAAAAATCTCTGAAGTTGGAGACTTTTATCTCCCTCAACAACTTTAAAAATCTGCTATCCGAGCAGCTAACCGATCGCTGCAGCTGTACATAGTCCATCTGTAAACTACCCACCCAATTTACCTACCTCACCCCCATACTGCTTTTATTTATTTACTTTTCTGCTCTTTTGCACACCAGTATCTCTTTTTGCACATGATCATCTGATGATTTATCACTCCAGTGTTAATCTGCTAAATTGTAATTGTTCGATTTATTGCCTACCTCATGCCTTTTGCACACATTGTATATAGATTCTCTTTTTTCTACCATGTTATTGACTTGTTTATTATTTACTCCATGTGTAACTCTGTGTTGTTGTCTGTTCACACTGCTATGCTTTATCTTGGCCAGGTCGCAGTTGCAAATGAGAACTTGTTCTCAACTAGCCTACCTGGTTAAATAAAGGTGAAATAAAAAAAAATAATAATAAATGGAAGGCACTTCCGGTTGACACAGGAAGCTGAAAGTGAACACATATCCTCCCTGGGGTAGGCTCTTACAGAATTCTTAGTTTTAAGTCTTTACGTTAAGAACTGACTTATCAGACAGTTGAGTGAGTGTGTGTTATTTCAGAAAATCACAGAAAATCACAGACATCATGTAAAGCTCCGAAACCCACCTTAACAGATTCGTCTGAACATGCCGCAACTGGATCTGTTCCTTAAACAAATATATATATATATTTTACCATCCCCAATTGTACCTTGGACGATTTCTCACAAATTACGATACATAAATGGCTCGTTCTTTTTTTCCTGACACCGTAGGTTCATAGCGCTATATTTTCGTTTTTGAAGTTAAATCCCAGAAAATTGGCCAACTTCTTATGGCTGCAGTCCCGTTAACGGGATCGATATGACAACAGCCAGTCGAAGTGCAGGGCGCCATATTCCAAAAACAGAAATCTCATAGTTAAAATTCCTCAGACATTCATGTGTTTTATATCATTTTAAAGGTAATCTTGTTGTTAATCCCACCAAAGTGTCCGATTTCAAATAGGCTTTTCAGCGAAAGCACTACAAACGATTATGTTAGGTCACCACAAAACCACAATAATCACAGCCATTTTTCCAGCTAAAGATAGCTTCACAAAAACCAGTATAGAGATAAAATTAATCACTAACCTTCGATTATTTTCATCAGATGACACTCATAGGACTTCATGTTACACAATACATGCATGTTTTGTTTGATTAAATTCATATTTATATAAAAAAATCTGAGTTTACATTGAGGCGACTAGATTCACTAGTGGCAAAAACATCAAGTGACTTTGCATAGCCACATCGTTTCAACAGAAATACTCATAAATATAGATGATAATACAAGTTATACAAATGGAATTATAGATATACCTCTCCTTAATGTAACCGCTGTGTCAGATTACAAAAAAACTTTACGGAAAAAGAAACCCACGCTATAATCTGAGACGGCGCTCAAAAGTAAAACACCACAGCCGCAAAGATGGCGTCAACATAAACAAGAAAATATATGATAGATATTCCCTTACCTTTGATGATCTACATCAGAAAGCACACCAGGAATCCCAGGTCCACAATAAATGTTTGTTTTGTTTGAAAAAATCTGTTATTTATGTCCAAATACCTTCTTTTGTTAGCGCTTCTGGTTTTCATATCCAAACGCTAATTCTGGTCAGCGTTATATTCAAAAAGTGATATTACAGGTCGAAGAAACATTTCAAACTAAGTACACAATCAATCATTAGGATGTTTTTAACATATAGCTTCAATAAAGTTCCAACCGGAGTATTCCTTCTTGTCTTCGTGAGCAATGGAACGTAAGTGACTTCCACGAGGAAAAAGCATGATCAGAAAATGGCTGCTTGATGGACACCTGACTGATTCTGCTATTATTCTCTCCCACAACATCATAGAAGTCTCATTATAATTTATATTGATGGTTGACATCTAGTGGAACCCCTAGGCAGTGCAACATCCTTAATAGCTCAAGGGGATTTCTTTAGGGACTCTGGTGAATACATACAAGCTCAGGTTTCTGACTTCCTGTTTTGATTTCAACTCAGGATTTTGCCTGCCAATATGAGTTATGTTAATCTCACAGACATAATTCAAACAGTTTTAGAAACTTTAGAGTGTTTTCTATCCAATACTACTAATAATGTGCAAGTATTAGCAACTATGACTGAGGAGCAGGCCGTTTGATATGGGCACCTTTCATCCAAGCTACTCAATACTGCCACTTCAGCCATAAGAAGTTAACTCAAAAATCGCGGAGGCCTCGACGCCATCTTGTTTCTGGGCTAAAAGCCCATTAGGCCAAACCTATGCTCACCAAGTTTCATCTTCAAAGTCTTTTCCGTTTAGGAGAAATGGCCATGTAATTTTTTATCTTTATTTAACTAGGCAAGTCACTTAAGAAAAAATTCAAATTTTCAATAACAGCCTAGGAACAGTGGGTTAACTGCCTTGTTCAGGGGCAGAACAACAGATGTGAACCTTGTCGGCTCGGGGATTCGATCTTGCAACCTTTCGGCTACTAGTCCAACAATCTAACCACTAGGCTACGCTGCTGCCCCACATCATGATTTGTGATGTTTTGTACATTTGCAATAAGAATCCATCCGCCATCTGGTGGAAATTATCGGTACAGCGGAACATTTTATAAAACGGAAACCGAAAGTCCGAGAGACTTCGTTCGATGACTTCCCGGAAGATCTGGCCCCGGTGCACGGCCGCAGCCATCTGCGAGTTTGAGAAACATTTGCGGACGTCTAGTAAGGGACCGTACATTTGCAATATGGAGATTCTCATCGATCATACAGCAAATGCCGAAAAGGGTCCTTCATGTATGTAAGTCATCAGAATCATCAAAGACATGTCTGCTGATGCTTGATTGCAGGCCTAAATATTCAGTCAGTTAGAAATACAAACTAAAACCAGCAAAACGTTTTCAGTTAGGTTCAAGAAAAATCTAACACCAGCTAAATGTTTTGACTTAGGTTCAAGCTGTGAAAAACCATTTTTTTTTCAAATGAAATACTCAGAAACACACATCAGAGACTGGTTCATCTGATACTGGGATGTGAGCTCTGAGGTGGTCAGGTCCTCTCTCACTCTCAATTCAATTCAAGGGACATTATTGGCATGGGAAATATATGTTAACATTGCCAAAGCAAGTGAAGTAGATAACAAACAAAAGTGAAATAAACAATAAAAATTAACAGTAAACATTACACTCACAGAAGATCCAAAAGAATAAAGACATTTCAAAAGTCATATTATAAAATTATCTCTCACTCTCTCTCTCTCTGTGAGGTGAGCTCTTGGTTTGTCAGGTTCTCTCTCCTCCTCCTCCCTCTCTCTCTCTCTCTCTCTCTCCCTCTCTCTCTCTGAGTGGTGTGAGAAGGTGAGACATAGAAATAAGATCAACCAGAGGTAACATTTTTCCTCCCTCCTGTTCCCTCCTCTGTCCTTCCACCCTCCTCTGTCCTTCCTCCCTCCTCTGTCCTTCCTCCCTCCTGTTCCCTCCTCTGTCCTTCCTCCCTCCTCTGTCCTTCCTCCCTCCTGTTCCCTCCTCTGTCCTTCCTCCCTCCTCTGTCCTTCCTCCCTCCTGTTCCCTCCTCTGTTCCTCCCTCCTTTTCCCTCCTCCACTGTCATTCCCCCGACATTACCTCGCTACTTCCTGGCAAGGTCGGTGCTGGGTGGCACCCAAGAGCCAGGCAGCCGGAGGGCTAGGGTTACAGCAGGACAGCTTCCCAAATGGCACCCTATTCACTGTTTCCTGTTTCGTGCACTATTCTTGACCAGGGCAAGTAGTCATAGGCCTATAGGGTCTGGTCAAAAGCAGTGCACTAAATTTGCAATAGGGTGCCATTTGGAACGGACTCCAGCTCTCTGCTCCTCACATGTTTTAACAATTTCCTCCCTCCTCCGTGAAAATTATGCAAATATTTTTTGGTCCAGTTTCCTCAAGTCTGGAACACCAATTAGGACTGTCTGTTTGGGTTTCAGGACGGAATGATGAAGGAAGGGGTTTGCAGACAGACAGGTAGGAACGCAGACAGACGGACGGACGGACTGACGTACGGAGGGAGGGAGACTTCCAGACAGACTGACAAACAGACCGGGAGACAGACAGACAGAGGTGGGGAGCCAGTTTAGACAGCTAGAGGTGGGGAGCCTGTTTAGACAGCTAGACAGACAGGCAGACTGGCAGACAGGCAGTCAGGGAGGCAGGCAGCAAGGGAGACTGGAAGGGAGGCAGACAGACAGACAGAGGTAGGGAGCCGGTTTAGACAGGCAGACAGACAGGCAGACTGGCAGACAGGGAGGCAGGGAGAGAGGGAGGCAGGGAGGGAGGCAGGGAGAGAGGGAGGCAGGGAGGGAGGCAGGGAGAGAGGGAGGCAGGCAGGGAGGCAGGGAGAGAGGGAGGCAGGGAGGGAGGCAGGGAGAGAGGGAGGCTGGCAGGGAGGCAGGGAGAGAGGGAGAGAGGGAGGCAGGCAGGGAGGCAGGGAGAGAGGGAGAGAGGGAGGCAGGCAGGGAGGCAGGGAGAGAGGGAGAGAGGGAGGCAGGCAGGGAGAAAGGGAAGCAGGGAGGGAGAAAGGGAGAGGAGCAGACAAAAATTAGAAGTAAAGGAGAAAGAAAAGGAAGAGTGGAGAAGGATTAAAAGAGGAAGAAGGAGGAGGTCATTACTGCCAACACCTACTCACTTTCATCTGTATCGTAACCTACACACTGGAGATAGGGGAGTAGTAACAGACCCATAACTTGGTGTTGATTTCATGATGGATAAGGGTTGATCCCTTTCCTGATGAGCCTTCAGTCACACTGATATGTCCCAAATGCTGTCCTATGTCCAGTAGAGTGCCTATGGGCCCTGGTCAAAAGTAGTGCACTATAAAGGGAAAAGGGTGCCATTTTGGAATGCAGAAAATACAGTGATGGGTATTTGAACCAGTGTAGGTTTCATCACAACAAAATTAAGCATTATCAATCTGTCTCAATGCTGTCCGAATAGAGCATTATCAATCTGTCTCAATGATATCAGAATAGAGCATTATCAATCTGTCTCAATGATATCAGAATAGAGCATTACCAATCTGTCTCAATGCTGTCAGAATAGATCATTATCAATCTGTCTCAATACTGCCCGAATAGAGCATTATCAATATGTCTCAATGCTGTCAGAATAGACATTATCAATCTGTCTCAATGATATCAGAATAGAGCATTATCAATCTGTCTCAATGATATCAGAATAGAGCATTATCAATCTGTCTCAATACTGTCAGAATAGAGCATTATCAATATGTCTCAATGGTATCAGAATAGAGCATTATCAATCTGTCTCAATACTGTCAGAATAGAGCATTATCAATATGTCTCAATGGTATCAGAATAGAGCATTATCAATCTGTCTCAATGATATCAGAATAGAGCATTATCAATCTGTCTCAATACTGTCAGAATAGAGCATTATCAATATGTCTCAATGGTATCAGAATAGAGCATTATCAATCTGTCTCAATACTGTCAGAATAGAGCATTATCAATCTGTCTCAATGCTATCGGAATAGAGCATTATCAATCTGTCTCAATACTGTCAGAATAGAGCATTATCAATATGTCTCAATGCTATCAGAATAGAGCATTATCAATCTGTCTCAATACTGTCAGAATAGAGCATTATCAATCTGTCTCAATGATTTCAGAATAGAGTATTATCAATCTGTGTCAGAGCTATGGTCTGTCCTAAATGGCACGCAATGTGCTACAAAGTACTGTAGTCCTATGGGCCCTAGTGCACTACATAGGGAACACGCAGCCCTAGACCTCCACTCCTGTCAGCAGCAGTCCTAGATCTCCTCTCCTCTCAGCAGCAGCTCTAGATCTCCACTCCTCTCAGCAGCAGCAGCCCTAGATCTCCACTCCTCTCTCAGCAGCAGCAGCTCTAGATCTCCACTCCTCTCAGCAGCAGCTCTAGATCTCCACTCCTCTCAGCAGCTCTAGATCTCCACTCCTCTCAGCAGCTCTAGATCTCCACTCCTCTCAGCAGCAGCCCTAGATCTCCACTCCTCTCAGCAGCAGCCCTAGATCTCCACTCCTCTCAGCAGCAGCCCTAGATCTCCACTCCTCTCAGCAGCCCTAGATCTCCACTCCTCTCAGCAGCCCTAGATCTCCACTCCTCTCAGCAGCCCTAGATCTCCACTCCTCTCAGCAGCAGCCCTAGATCTCCACTCCTCTCAGCAGCAGCTCTAGATCTCCACTCCTCTCAGCAGCAGCAGCTCTAGATCTCCACTCCTCTCAGCAGCAGCCCTAGATCTCCACTCCTCTCAGCAGCAGCCCTAGATCTCCACTCCTCTCAGCAGCAGCCCTTGATCTCCACTCCTCTCAGCAGCAGCCCTAGATCTCCACTCCTCTCAGCAGCCCTAGATCTCCACTCCTCTCAGCAGCAGCTCTAGATCTCCACTCCTCTCTCAGCAGCTGTAGATCTCCACTCCTCTCAGCAGTCCTAGATCTCCACTCCTCTCAGCAGCCCTTGATCTCCACTCCTCTCTCAGCAGCAGCAGCTCTAGGTCTCTACTCCTCTCTCAGCAGCAGCAGCTCTAGATCTCCACTCCTCTCAGCAGCAGCAGCCCTTGATCTCCACTCCTCTCAGCAGCAGCCCTAGATCTCCACTCCTCTCTCAGCAGCCCTTGATCTCCACTCCTCTCAGCAGCCCTTGATCTCCACTCCTCTCAGCAGCAGCCCTAGATCTCCACTCCTCTCAGCAGCAGCTCTAGATCTCCACTCCTCTCAGCAGCAGCCCTAGATCTCCACTCCTCTCAGCAGCAGCCCTAGATCTCCACTCCTCTCAGCAGCAGCTCTAGATCTCCACTCCTCTCTCAGCAGCTCTAGATCTCCACTCCTCTCTCAGCAGCTCTAGATCTCCACTCCTCTCTCAGCAGCTCTAGATCTCCACTCCTCTCAGCAGCTCTAGATCTCCACTCCTCTCAGCAGCAGCCCTAGATCTCCACTCCTCTCAGCAGCAGCCCTAGATCTCCACTCCTCTCAGCAGCAGCTCTAGATCTCCACTCCTCTCAGCAGCAGCCCTAGATCTCCACTCCTCTCAGCAGCAGCCCTAGATCTCCACTCCTCTCAGCAGCAGCTCTAGATCTCCACTCCTCTCTCAGCAGCTCTAGATCTCCACTCCTCTCAGCAGTCCTAGATCTCCACTCCTCTCAGCAGCCCTTGATCTCCACTCCTCTCTCAGCAGCAGCAGCTCTAGGTCTCTACTCCTCTCTCAGCAGCAGCAGCTCTAGATCTCCACTCCTCTCAGCAGCAGCAGCCCTTGATCTCCACTCCTCTCAGCAGCAGCCCTAGATCTCCACTCCTCTCTCAGCAGCCCTTGATCTCCACTCCTCTCAGCAGCCCTTGATCTCCACTCCTCTCAGCAGCAGCCCTAGATCTCCACTCCTCTCAGCAGCAGCCCTAGATCTCCACTCCTCTCAGCAGCAGCTCTAGATCTCCACTCCTCTCTCAGCAGCAGCAGCCCTTGATCTCCACTCCTCTCAGCAGCAGCCCTAGATCTCCACTCCTCTCAGCAGCTCTAGATCTCCACTCCTCTCAGCAGCCCTAGATCCCCACTCCTCTCAGCAGCAGCAGCAGCTCTAGATCTCCACTCCTCTCTCAGCAGCAGCAGCCCTAGATCTCCACTCCTCTCAGCAGCCCTAGATCTCCACTCCTCTCAGCAGCAGCAGCAGCTCTAGATCTCCACTCCTCTCAGCAGCAGCAGCCCTAGATCTCCACTCCTCTCAGCAGCTCTAGATCTCCACTCCTCTCAGCAGCAGCAGCCCTTGATCTCCACTCCTCTCAGCAGCAGCCCTAGATCTCCACTCCTCTCTCAGCAGCCCTTGATCTCCACTCCTCTCAGCAGCCCTTGATCTCCACTCCTCTCAGCAGCAGCCCTAGATCTCCACTCCTCTCAGCAGCAGCCCTAGATCTCCACTCCTCTCAGCAGCAGCTCTAGATCTCCACTCCTCTCTCAGCAGCAGCAGCCCTTGATCTCCACTCCTCTCAGCAGCAGCCCTAGATCTCCACTCCTCTCAGCAGCTCTAGATCTCCACTCCTCTCAGCAGCCCTAGATCTCCACTCCTCTCAGCAGCAGCAGCAGCTCTAGATCTCCACTCCTCTCTCAGCAGCAGCAGCCCTAGATCTCCACTCCTCTCAGCAGCCCTAGATCTCCACTCCTCTCAGCAGCAGCAGCAGCTCTAGATCTCCACTCCTCTCAGCAGCAGCAGCCCTAGATCTCCACTCCTCTCAGCAGCTCTAGATCTCCACTCCTCTCAGCAGCTCTAGATCTCCACTCCTCTCGGCAGCAGTCCTAGATCTCCACTCCTCTCAGCAGCAGCCCTAGATCTCCACTCCTCTCAGCAGCAGCAGCCCTAGATCTCCACTCCTCTCAGCAGCAGCTCTTGATCTCCACTCCTCTCAGCAGCCCGAGATCTACACTCCTCTCAGCAGCCCGAGATCTACACTCCTCTCTCAGCAGCAGGTATGGTCATATCAGAAGTTACAGCCATGTAAAACCCCTGACAATAGCACAACATTAAAACTAAAACCAGGCCCATGCTGGGAAAACTTTCCTCCTCTCTCTCCTGTGAATCAAATCACTATCCAACTCCACTGCTGCTCTCTCTCTCTCTCTCTCTCTCTCTCTCTCTCTCTCTCTCTCTCTCTCTCTCTCTCTCTCTCTCTCTCTCTCTCTCCTCTCTCTCTCTCTCTCTCTCCTCTCTCTCTCTCTCTCTCTCTCTCTCTCTCTCTCTCTCTCTCTCTCTCTCTCTCTCTCTCTCTCTCTCACCCCACCAGTCCATGTATAGACTAACTACTGTTTCTGTGGACTAAATCAAACACAGGCAAATAACCTGTTAAATCCTAAAAGGCAATGAATTCCTCCCCTCCTCATCCTCCAAAAAACACCCCAGCTCGTTTAGAAGTCCATTGTCTGCATTCCAAATAGCACCCTTTGGTCTATGTACTGCACTACTACCCACCGGGCCCTGGTCAAAAATAGTTTACTACACAGGGGATAGGGTGCTATTTTGGGATGCAGCCAACATCTCTCCATCATATAAAGATCTACTGGCTCCAGAAAGTCCCCATCATGTTGAAGAATTTGATCCAGGGATTGTGCTGTCTGGATAAAAGTTCACGTGGCATTTATAAAGGTGGACGGACTGTTGTCACGGTCCTAAAGCGAACCACTCCGCGGTTCAAAGGTTGGGTGTGAACGTGAGTCTGGGAGAGAGATTGATCTGGATCGCAGGGTGAAAACCTTTGGAACGGAGTGGCGTGTAATCGCGTCGGGAAGCGGAACCAAACCCCTGTCGTTATTAAATGAAATTGTTAAAAGAAATGTGAGAGAGGGGGTCGGTGAAATCTGAAGTGAGCGATATTATGAAATTGAAGACGGGGGCCTACAACGACTGCTGGCGATAGAGATATTAGCCAAGACTTTTGATGAGGTTATCCGTCACCAAAAATGTTAACAAATCGAATGTCACACTTGAGAAATACACGTTTGAAAGATCAATTAGGTATTCAAATATATTTTACCTTACACTGACAGTTGCATGACAATATATGTTTTAAATCCATCTGCAAAATAGGCAAACCACACAGTAAAAAAGAAAAGAAAACACTGATTGTGGAGAAGACTGTCTGTTGGGTGTAGTCCTAAAATATAATATAACCTTAAACATTTACTTTTAAGCAGACGCCCTTATCCAGAGCGACTTACGAATTGGAAAGTTCATACATATTCATCCTGGTCCCCCCGTGGGAATTGAACCCTGTTCCCCCCGTGGGAATTGAACCCACAACCTTGGCGTTGCAAGCGCCATGCTCTACCAACTGAGCCACACGGGACCTATTCTATTAAACTATTCACAGTCAGTCTGACTGTCTGTTCCTATCTATACTGTCCTCTTTCTGTCATTCCATTCCGTAATTCGTCCTCTTTGTCTCACTCCCTCTACCCCTCTGTCTGTCCCCATGTCCCCCTCTATTCACCCCATCTCTCTCTAAATGTCTCACCCCACCCTTGCCCCTCTTTATCATCATCTCACCTCATCCCTCCCTCCCCCCCTCCCTTCTCTCTCTCTCATAAAGGCCTATGCTATGTTGGGAGGTAGGGTCTCTGAAAATGTCTCTCCCCACCCCACCCCTCCCTTAACCCCTCTTTTCATCCTCCGCTCCCTCCCTTCCTTCTTCCCTTCTCTCTCTAAATGTCTCACCCCACCCTTGCCCCTCTTTACCATCATCTCACCTCATCCCTCCCTTCCTTCTTCCCTTCTCTCTCTAAATGTCTCTCCCCACCCCACCCCTCCCTTAACCCCTCTTTTCATCCTCCGCTCCCTCCCTTCCTTCTTCCCTTCTCACGGGCCTATGTGCCGGCCAGCGTTTTTTTTTTGCCCCAGGTGGTCTACAGCCACCTGTGTTGTCTTTGTGGCGCTGTCATCTGTCTCCGGGCAGGCTTTGTAGGGTTGCCAGTGTGAGGACAGGTGATGGAGATACATCTCCCTAGCCTCTTACAAAATGGCACCCTAATTCCCCACCTAGTTGAACAATAGGTAGTGTATCCCTATGGGCCCTGGTAACAAAGTAGTGTACTGGGTAGTGTAGGTAGTAGGGTGCTGTTTAGGATTCATAAAGCCTCTCACAGGAGCCCAGTGTTGCCCCTCTGCACAGAGGAAGCCATCTTCAGATGTTTCAACCCACACGTCTGTGTGAAATCCTGGGGAAATTCTCACAGTGGGCCCGGTGTACCAAACCAAACCATGCATGACTTGTCTTACCTTGTCCATGGAGTGCTTACAAGGTAAGCAAAGCAATATTTCATTTTGTAATTTGTAATTTGGTTGAACTATTAACAAAACAAAAAAAATAGATTTGACAGAAAGTTTTTTTTGCCTGAGCCTGACAGGATTATTTTTTGTTTGTCAGGCAAATTGCAGTCCCTCAAACAGAAAAACATACAGAGGTGCATTTTCATAGTCGCAATAATCCCCATTAGGGGTGAAAGTTGGGCCGCTTCAAAGAAAACACTTCTAACATCTGATCTGGCTACTAATGAGTCTCCTCAAGCTGTCTGCCTGCTACACTTCATCCCTACCAACAAATGGCTGAAGTGTTACAGATTGTTCAGAATAAATGTAAAGGTAACTCACGATTGAGCCAACATATATATAGATATACATATATACACATATACACATATATATACACATACCTATACACATATATATATACACATACCTATACACATATATATATATACACATACATATAAACATATATACATATACATATACATATATACATATATACATATATACATATACATATACACATATACATAAATCCATTGTCACTGCCCTGACACACACACACACACACACACACACACACACACACACACACACACACACACACACACACACGCACATAGATTACACTAGTCTAGACAGTAGCAGATGACCTATATGTGAAAATGTCTATAGATGAAAGGCTACACATGTATGTTTACAGATAAAACATTTCTGTTTGATGACTGTATGATGTGTCTCTCTTTCTCTATCTTTATCTTTCTGTCTCTGTGTGTCTATGCATGCGTGTGTGTGTGTGTGTGTGTGTGTATGTCTTCTCTCTCTGTCTCTTCGTCTGCGTGCGTGCGTGTGTGTGTGTGTGTGTGTGTGTGTGTGTGTGTGTGTGTGTGTGTGTGTGTGTGTGTGTGTGTGTGTGTGTGTGTGTGTGTGTGTGTGTGTGTGTGTGATGACAGACCCAACAACCCTCTCTGTCATGCATGGCCTTGGGAATCCTCTAAGGATTTAAGGGGTACTGCGGTGTCGGGCAGCGAGTGCTCTCGGGCGCCCGTGGAACTGCTAGCATACCCACCCCCATCTTAAGTCTATTGTCAATGCCCTGACACACACACACACACACACACACACACACATACACACACACACACACACCCTGTTTGTCTCTTTCCACACCATGGGCTGGCCAAACAGCAGGATCCTCGAGGCTCTCCAACGGGTCAGCTCTCCTCTCAACCCCCTCAACCCCCAGGATGCTTTGATCTGACAGGCTGAGAGGGCTTTGAGAGCAAGGGGCTTTGAGGACTGGAGGGGTGGGTTGGAAGTTAGGGGGGTGGATTTGCTGTTTGAGGACCGGAGTGGGTGGGTTGGAAGTGTGAGGACTGGCTGGGTGGAAGTAAGGGAAGGGTTGTGTGTTAGAAGTTGTGTGTGTGTGTGTGTGTGTGGGGGGGGGGGGGGGGGTTAGGAAGTCGGGGGGGGGGGGGGTGTTTGTGTGTGTGTGGGGCTGTTACGGTGACAGTATTAACGGCAGTTAAATTCCACGTGATCGTTTAGTCACTTAATTAGGCTTCTCCAAGCTCTGATTCTGCTAAAGGTCATTTAGTAGCCGATCAAACATGCTTTCTGCCTGGTGCTCAGCACTCTACTGTCCCTCGAATCACTCTGACATCAATGCAAATGTAATAGAACATCTAATCAAACACTTCATGAAAGTCCATGAGTTAATGGTGCATAAAGTTTCTATAGGCTATACTGTGAAAAAACAGAGTGATGGCCTCTATTAAAAAGTGGAGTATCCCCATCAACTTTCTATGAGCTTTTTATTTCTTTTTATTTCACCTTTATTTAACCAGATAGGCTAGTTGAGAACAAGTTCTCATTTACAACTGCGACCTGGCCAAGATAAAGCAAAGCAGTGTGACACAAACAACAACACAGAGTTACACATGGAGTAAACAAAACATACAGTCAACAACACTGTCACGATCGTTATAAGGACCAACACCAAGCGTGGTATGTTTCCATCCTTTTATTTAGAAGATAAACTTAAAGAACAAAAACAATAAAACGAACAAACGAAACGTGAAGCTCAGAGTAGTGCTCACAGGCAACTATACCTAGGACAAGATCCCACAAAGCACAATGGGAAAATGGCTACCTAAATATGATCCCGAATCAGAGACAACGATAAACAGCTGCCTCTGATTGGGAACCATACTAGGCCAACATAGAAATATAATTCACCTAGATGACCCACCCTAGTCACACCCCGACCTAGCAAACATAGAGAATGAAAGCACTCTATGGTCAGGGTGTGACAAACACAATAGAAAAAAAAGAAAATCTATATACAAATGTCATGAGGAGGTAAGGCAATAAATAGGCCATGGTAGCGGAGTAATTACAATTTAGCAAATTAACACTGGAGTGATAGACGAGCAGATGATGATGAGCAAGTAGAAATACTGATGTGCAAAATAGCAAAAAAGTAAATAAAAACAATACGGGGATGAGGTAGGTAGATTGGGTGGGCTATTTACAGATGGGCTATTTACAGTTAGGGAGGGAAGTATAAGTCTCCAGCGAAGCCTATTATATTTATTACTCTACTTTTATAATATTAAGCACATTTCTTCTCTTTACTAAAGTAGTTTAATAACCTACCTGGCTGGTATGAAAATGAACCACGGGGAAAAGCATCCTCCGTCCGCTATTTAAGTTACGTAAATGACATGGAGTTTTGTGATCGGGTCTTTCTCACAGGCTACAAGTGAAGACAGACACACACGGGGACGCAACAGTGCCCGTCCTGATCCAATTACAAGGGGCATATTGAAGATGTTAGAAGAACTGTCCACATTTACTTTTCGTCAGCCAATCAGATGAGTAGTAGGCCTAACAAACAAAGGAAGCACTAGCCTACGTCAATCTATTATCGCCCATAGTACAAAGGTCGAACCTATTCTATTCTGTGCGAGAAATTAATATTCCAAACATAGTCTGTGGACAGTTGTGGGTTTGCGATAGATCCCAATTTAATACCACCTCTAGCATAAAACATGGTTCAATCCAACAGATCAGAACGTTTAGCTTAAAATGTTGATAGACTATGAGGCTATTTAAGAGCGTCTGCTAAATGACTTAAATGTAATGTAAATGTATTTCGTCACATTATAAATGCAGAAATGCACACGTGGTAGTAGGTTATAGTAGAAAACACCATATCAAAAGTGACCACAAATGCAATCATGCGTGTAATGCTTTTATTATAAAGAACCAATTTTATGGTGAAAATGATTTTCCCCAAACTCACACGCTGTTTATGTATGCCAACTCTGCAACCCTTGTAAAGCTGATTAAGAGGATTAATGTGCTTAATTTTAAGAAGTTATTTGGCTACTTTAGTCATAACAACCTTATTAAAACATATAGGCCTATGGGCTAGGCTACATGAGGTGTGCGACTATGATTCGAAAAAGTCACAAAGAAAAAAGGCATTGTTTCTTATGCTAGGCATCATTCACAAGATGATAATCTATAATTAACAAGTGATAGGTTAATATTGTCACTCGTCAGACTATTCTTCATTTAATATTTTCTTTACATTTACTAAATAATATGTGTTTGGATTTAGAATGGACCATCATCATTCACCTGTACGAAACAGGGTCAGCGGGAAAAAATACTTTAAAATACTTAAATAGCGAATGGAGGACACTTTTACCTGTAGTTTATTTTCATTTTCCAGCCAGGTAGGCTATACTGCTGTTGTAAAGATAAGCAATGGGCTTCACACTAGGAAAGTTGAGAAATAAATATGGAATGCTGATCCTCCTATATTTAGTAGAGGCCATCACTCTGTTTTCTCGCACAATTGCATAGCCTATTGAAATGTTGCGCAACAAGAGTTCACAGGCTCCTATTACGTATTTGAATAGAAATTTGAAATACACTTGCATTGATGTCAGACTGATTAGAGGGACAATAGAGTGCTGAGTAACAGGCAGGTAGCAAGTTTGGTCGGCTACTAATGACCATCAGCAGCATCAGAGCTTGGAGAAGCCTAGTTACCATGACTACTTGGTCACATGGAATTTGACTGCCCTTTATGACTCGTGACCGCCGGTGTGCCGGTAATACGTTCATTGCAACAGCCCTAGTGGTGACTCATGGAGTTGCAGGACTGACGCTGGGAAGTCAGATTACTTTTCTTGGCTAGCTAGCTGGGCAATCTGTTTACTTGGCTTGGCTAGCTATAACTAGCTAGCTGGGAAGTCTGTTTATTTGGTTTGGCTAGCTATAGCTAGTTGTGAAGTCTGTGACTAGGCTTTGCTAGTTATAGCTAGCTAGCTGGGAAGTATGTTTACTTTGCTTGGCTAGCTGGGAATTCTGTTTACTTAGCTTAGCTAGCTGGTAAGTATGTTTACTTAGCTTTGCTAGCTACAGCTAGCTCGCTGGGAAAACCCGTTTACAAGACTTGGCTAGTTATAACTAGCTAGCTGGGAAATATGTTTACTTGGCTTGACTAGCTTTAGCTAGCTAGCTCAGAAGTCTGTTAACTTGGCTTAACTAGCTATAGCTACCTAGCTGTTTTTTTTTAAGTGACTTTGAGATTCTGTATGAAAAGCATTATATTGTTATTATCATTATTAACCACTGGAGACTCATTCAAGCACACCAGATGAAGTATGCTAGTATACTAGGAGGATAAGGATATGTCCCAAATGGCACCCTAACCCAATACAGTGCCCTACGTAGAAAACAGAGTGCTATTTGGGATGCTTGAAAGAAGTAGCAAAAGGTCATATCCCCTTTTAACTATGTACTGTACTGCATACTGTACTGCTTACTGTACTACTTACACTGGGCAGACCTTTTGTTCTGCAAAACTACGAAAGAATAGTCATACAACCAGTCGGTTTACTCTAATCTTTCTGGTCCACTGTGTGTGTGTGTGTGTGTGTGTGTGTGTGTCTCCCACTTCCACATGGGCGCCTCTCCTCTACCCAGTTTACCCACAGATGGCGACACACCGCACGCACGCACGCACGCATGCGCACACACACACACACACACACACACACACACACACACACACACACACACACACACACACACACACACACACACACACACGCACATATGGATCCGTCAGCCCAGGCCAGTCCAGCCCATCTTCTGAAGGCATAGTAATTAACTAGCCATCTGATACACCATCAAGCCAAGAGGCTCTCCAAGGGACAGACACACAGACAGGTAATCCATCACAACGCACTAACTGGCCTACCGTCACTGTCATTAATGGTGATCCGAGGCGTGCCAATAGAGACATTTATGTGTTTTTAACTTATTTTTTTGTTGCTGCAGGGAATTAACATTTATAGCATGTCTAACATTTTTAAAAAATTAGTAAATGAATAGGGTTGCAAAATTCTGGTAACTTTCAAAAAATTCCCAATCCTGCTTGGAAGATGCATATTCTGGGAATCTAACTACAGGGAATTCTACAAAAAAAAAAGGTAACTTTGGGAAATGTACTGGTATTTTTCTACTATAAAAGAGTCAATAGTTTCTAGCCATTGTCGAAGAGGAGTCTAGAAGAAACGACTCATGACTCAATCCTGCCCTTCCACTTTGTCCTCTCAACCTGGAAACCAGGATATCTGAATAACGTGTTTGATTGAATACTTGGTGACTTTGTGATGCGTCACTGTGTATACTACTGTTCAGTTATTTATACTACACTGTTAATAAGACATGAGGGACTTGCTTGGTTGGCACACAACCCCACCGTGACTTAGACTGTGTCCCAAATCACACACCATTCCTTATATAATGCAGTAGTCTTGACCGAGGCCCAATAGAGTTCTAATCAAAAGTAGTGTACTACAAAGGCAATAGGGTGCTATTGGGGACACAAGCACAGTCTTGTAGTTTCCAGTCATTACGATGAGTAATGTTGATGACTACGTGATCTGATATCAGGGGTGTTGAAGGTAACTTGTCGTTGCGATGAGTAATGTTGATGACTACGTGATCTGATATCAGGGGTGTTGAAGGTAACTTGTCGTTGCGATGAGTAATGTTGATGACTACGTGATCTGATATCAGGGGTTAAAGGTCAATTCAGGTAAAGTGTCTGATTAAAGCTACCTACAGCACCAGAAATATTGGGACAGGGATGCTTGTTGTCGTTGTTTTGGCTCTCTACTTCACCACTTTGCACTTGAAATGATTCCATGTTAAAGTGCAGACTGTCAGCTTTAATATGCATCCATATAGGGTGAACCGCTTAGAAATTAGATCACTTTCTGTAAATAGTCCCTCCGTTTTAGGGGACCGAACGTATTGGGACGAATTCACTTCTACACCATATGTATTGTTGTATATCGCATTTATATTTTTGTTTCGTTTATGAGGATTAAATTAAAAAAAAATTGTAACATTCAGAGAAATAACTTTCAACAAGAACATCGACCAAATTGTGTTGTCTTTTAATTCATCAAAAGTTTTCTGATATACGGTATATAAAAGGCTTGTGCTGTACAGGATGTGAAGTCTTGGACAACATTTTGACCACTAATAAAATCTTCACAGTTCCTTTGTTGTTTCCCACCGTAGACTAGCACTTTTGGTCCCCTTCAAAAAACAATAAACAGAACGAGAAACCGTATCTCAATAAAATCCTCCCTTTTGCCCACTATATCTCAGACATCACGTTCTACATGATACCTATGAAATCTCTCTCTGTGTGTGTGTGTCCCAAAATAGCAGCAGATTACCTTTATAGTGCCCAGGCCCCAGTCAAAAACAGTGCACGATATAGGGAATAAGGTGCAGAATGGGACGCAACCCTCTTCAGTGGTCATGAAGAGTTCAGCCCTCTTTAAAACAAGACCATTTGGTTCTAATGATCTGGTGCCTTTTGTTGCTTGGAAGTGTCTGTCATATCGTCTGACAGGACTTTTAGTTTTTTTTTTTTTACCTAGAGGTGGAAAGGTGGCGTCAGATTGTCAAAATAAGACTGATGGTTCGATAATAAATCCACTCTGACATTTATTTTGGGTTTTGCAGTTCGATCCGGAACGTTCCAAACATGTACTTTAACGGATGAGAATGATTGACCATGTAAAACAGAAAACTGTTTAAGATGTCAATGCTGTTTGAATAAAAGCACCTAATTCATTTCTGTTTGGGCACATGGCAAAATCCAGTCTCCGCTCTACAGTAAAAGTTTACCATCTACTATTCTGCTGTAATTAATTCAATTAAAAGACCAGTACAATAACTGTTCTAATAATATGTTGTGGGTGGATTATATTAGGTCATCCGAGTAGACCTTTCTCTAAGGGTTGACCCTGGCCGTCAGAGAAACTCCATTTTGTCAAGAAGTGTCTTTTTGATGTGGCTGAGGACACAGCCAAAGGCTGTGTGTAAAAAAAAAAAAAAAAAAAACGAGAACGACAAAAGAAAAAGTTTTTTTACATTTTTTTCATCCATAGTCACAGGTGTGTTACACCTTTGTTACCCAGCAAAGCTTCACAACAGAGTCGATGACAAAGAGGCTGGGCCCCAAGCACCTATTGTAGCCTGGAGAACAATATGGAGGCTGTGAATGGACTAATCCCTTTGGACTGCTGACAGCTAGGCCCTTTAAGCAACGTGGGGACCCATTTCATTTGTCCACTGGGCTGGCTCGCCCTGCTGTCTGACAGGGATGGGAAAAATACCTGGGGGGGGGACTTACCTGTCCTGTACAACACACACACACCACCCAGAGGAGGGGCTGACTGGGAGCCTTCGTCTCTATTGTCTGGATATCTTTGTAGAGTCAGATGATGAATGAGGGAAAGACGTGGCTGGAGGGTGTGTGTGTGTGTGTGTGTGTGTGTGTGTGTGTGTGTGTGTGTGTGTGTGTGTGTGTGTGTGTGTGTGTGTGTGTGTGTGTGTGTGTGTGTGTGTGTGTGTGTGTGTGTGTATGTGTGTAAAAGCTGACTCTTATTCAGGTCTGGAAACACATTATTGTGACCCAGATCAAGGAATTCAGGTGGATGATGGTGTCACACGTGAAAATACAGGTGGGTAACACTACATCACAGTTTTATACGCACGTTCAATAATACGCGTGACATTCTCCCATATGATTATGGTTTCATGAGAATATGAAGAAAATGAATAACATTCTACTTGGCTTCCACACATAATGATGGTGAACGTGTGAGAATTGGCCTTGGTGTTGTCATGTGACTGACTGACAATTTATTATAAAAACATCCCTGAACGCACATGTCCCTAATCCAAAAACTCAGAGACTGAAGGTGAACGTATCTCATTCAGTCATTCAGTCACTCAGTCATTCAGTCATTCAGTCATCGTGGAGCGAGAGAGAAAGAAACGAGCCTATTGAGGACATGTCCTGGTGTAAACCCATTTTGAGCAGAGAGTATGGATGATGTGGAGACAGTAGCCAGGCTCAGGGGGCCCCTCCCATTACTTTTAAACAGGGGAAAGGACACTCATAAGGCTAAGGCTACACATGCCTTAAGAGCACAGACAAATATCGGTTTCTTGAATAATGTTGTTTGCAGTGGAAGCAGGACACAGCACCTATCAGTAAAGCAGACGGGCGGACAGACAGACAGGCAGACAGACAGACAGACAGGCAGACAGACTGACAGGCAGACAGACCCAGCATGCCAACACAACATGGTGATCCTCTCCTCCCCCTTTACCCCAGCCCTCCACCATTCCTCCCCCTTTACCCCAGCCCTCCACCAATCCTCCCCCTTTACCCCAGCCCTCCACCATTCCTCCCCCTTTACCCCAGCCCTCCACCATTCCTCCCCTTTACCCCAGCCCTCCACCATTCCTCCCCCTTTACCCCAGCCCTCCACCATTCCTCCCCCTTTACCCCAGCCCTCCACCATTCCTCCCCCTTTACCCCAGCCCTCCACCATTCCTCCCCCTTTTCCCCAGCCCTCCACCATTCCTCCCCCTTTACCCCAGCCCTCCACCATTCCTCCCCCTTTACCCCAGCCCTCCACCATTCCTCGTCCTTTACCCCAGCCCTCCACCAATCCTCGTCCTTTACCCCAACCCTCCACCATTCCTCCCCCTTTACCCCAGCCCTCCACCATTCCTCGTCCTTTACCCCAGCCCTCCACCAATCCTCGTCCTTTACCCCAACCCTCCACCATTCCTCCCCCTTTACCCCAGCCCTCCACCATTCCTCCCCCTTTACCCCAGCCCTCTACCAATCCTCCCCCTTTACCCCAGCCCTCCACCATTCCTCCCCCTTTACCCCAGCCCTCTACCAATCCTTCCCCTTTACCCCAGCCTCCACCATTCCTCCCCTTTACCCCAGCCTCCACCATTCCTCCCCCTTTACCCCAGCCCTCCACCATTCCACCCCCTTTACCCCAGCCCTCCACCATTCCTCCCCCTTTACCCCACCCTCCACGAATCCTCGTCCTTTACGCCAGCCACTCCCATCACCCTGCCACAGAGCCTATTGTCTCCATAGGGGATCAGCCAGCCACTTTCACCCAGCCTGTAGCTGTAACTGTATCACCTGGTCTGTCACCTACAGGAAGTCTGTCACCTACAGGAAGTCTGTCACCGACAGGAAGTGTGTCACAGGACACACAAATGCAGGCTCACACAGAAAAAACTCTGGCGGGCACACACTCACATACAGTGCATTCAGAAAGTATTCAGACCCCTTGACTTATTCCACATTTTGTTACATTGCAGTTTTATTCTAAAATGGTTTAAATTGTTTGTTTTCTCACATCAATCTACACCCAATAATGAAAAACATTTTTTATAAATGTTTGCAAATGTAAACCTCAGAAATATCACATTTACATAAGTATTCAGACCGTTTACACAGTACTTTGTTGAAGCACAATTGGCAGTAATTACAGCCTCGAGTCTTCTTGGGTATGACGCTACAAGCTTGGCACACCTGTATTTGTGGAGTTTCTCCCATTTCTTCTCTGCAGATCCTCTCAAGCTCTGTCAGGTTGGATGGGGAGTCGCTGCACAGCCTTTTTCAGGTCTCTTCAGAGATGTTCGATTCTGTTCATGTCCGGGCTCTGGCTGGGCCACTTAAGGACATTCAGAGACTTGTCCTAACTAAGCCACTCCTGCATTGCCTTGGCTGTGTGCTTAGGGTCGCTGTCCTGTTGGAAGGTGAACCTTCGCCCCAGTCTGAGGTCCTGAGTGCTCTGGAGCAGGTTTTCATCAAGGATCTCTCTGTACTTTGCTCCGTTCATCTTTCCCTCAATCCTGACTAGTTTCCCAGTCCATGCCGCTGAAAAACATCCCCACAGCATGATGCTGCCACCATCATGCTTCACCGTAGGGATGGTGCCAGGTTTCCTCCACAAGTGACGCTTGGCATTCAGGCCAAAGAGTTCAATCTTGATTTCATCAGACCAGAGAATCTTGTTTCTCATGGTCTAAGAGTCCTTTAGATTCCTTTTGGTAAACTCCAAGCGGGCTGTTATGTGCCTTTTACTGAGGAGTGGCTTCCATCTGGCCACTCTACCATAAAGGCCTGATTAGTGGAGTGCTGCAGAGATGGTTGTCCTTCTGGAAGGTTCTCCCATCTCCACCGAGTAACTCTGGAGCTCTGTCGGAGTGACCATCGGGTTCTTGGTCACCTCCCTGACCAAGGACCTTCTCCCCAGATTGCTCAGTTTGGCCGGGCAGCAGCTCCAGGAAGAGTCTTGCTGGTTCCAACTTCTTCCATTTAAGAATGATGGAGGCCACTGTGTTCTTGGGGACCTTTAATGCTGCATAAATGTTTTGTTATCCTTCCCCAGATCTGTGCCTCGACATCATCCTGTCTCAGAGCTCTACGGACAATTCCTTTGACCTCGTGGCTTGGTTTTTGCTCTGACATGCACTGTCAACTGTGTGACCTTATATAGACAGGTGTGTGCCTTTCCAAATCATGTCCAATCAATTGAATTTACCACAGGTGGACTACAATCAAGTTGTAGAAACATCTCAAGAATGATGAATGGAAACAGGATGCACCTGAGCTCAATTTCGAGTCTCATAGCAAAGGGTCTGAATACTTATGTAAATAAGGTATTTATGTTTTTTATTTGCAATACATTTACCTGTTACCTGTTTTTCTTTGTCATTATGGTGTACAGTGTGTCGATATTTGATCAATTTCAGAATAAGGCTGTAACGTAGCAAAAACACGCAGACTCACAGAGATATACACTGGCGACCACACACACACACACACACACACACACACACACACACACACACACACACACACACACACACACACACACAGGAATACACTGGCTGACACGCACAAGTGGTGTACCTAATTTATTTGGGGGGGGGGGGGGGGGCAGCCAACTTCCTTCAATTCTACACATTTTGCCATCGGGCAAATAATAAAATGTGCAGTATTATAGCTAATTTCATGCTACTCTACATATGTTGCCATGTGGCTGAATGAAAATGTTTCTGTATTAAAGCTAAATTCCTCTCTCTCTCTCTCTCTCTCTCTCTCTCTCTCTCTCTCTCTCTCTCTCTCTCTCTCTCTCTCTCTCTCTCTCTCTCTCTCTCTCTCTCTCTCTCTCTCTCTCTCTCTCTCTCTCTCTCTAAATTAAAGACTAAATAGACACTTGTGGTAAGAAAAAGGCAAATTTAAAGTAACTATGCGATGACTATTCACATTGTTGTCCATTGACAGTAGGTGACTGAATGGCCGGAGAGAACCAAGGGCTGTTGGACCAATGACAGACGAAGGAAAGAGAGGAACAGTGTTTTTCCAATGCACATTATTCTATTGCAGACCTGTACTGACCCCTGCTGGTGAAAGGACTGAACTGCGTTCTCTCTTCTTTCCACTGGCTCTTTATAGGCCATGGCATACCTTCAGGAAGTAAGGGTGATGAATGTACTTAACCACCCCCTGATAAACACCCTGAAAACATTTGTGAACTAGTATTACTCCAGTATGAGTGGAGAGAACGACTCATAAAATAAAAAGGTTGGCATATATCAATTAGGAACTTTACGGAAAAGTGTGAATGTTTCCACGCACACAAAACACGAGTAGTTATCTAGTGGAGCAGGTCTTATTCATCATGGGGAAATTGAGGAATTAAAACCCCCTAGAGTCGATGTCCATGCCGCGCCCCCCTCCCCCCTAACTAATCTGTCAGTTTAAACTAGAGATCCACTGCATCTGCGGTGAAAGGTGACCGAGGTTAGAGCGGTGTTTGTCAGACCGTGAGACGCTGAAAAATCAGTCTTCTCACAAAATATGTCTGTTGCGTCCGAAACTATAAGGACCCCTCTACGACCCCCCCTCCCCCCTGAAAGTAGGAGATTGACAGACACAACGGTGTTCTCCATGAAGTAGGTACAGCCGATCTGACAACTTCTGTCTGTAGTGTCCCAACAGTTTGGGCTACACACTAATACGACCCCTCTGTGGAAAGGTGAGACTCTTACGAGCAAGTACATGTCAGTTGGACGCTCACAGTCCTCACAAGACTTGACTGAAGGTACCAATTGAAAACATGAATGAAACTATATGTGGAGAATATTTAGTGCCAAAAAAAAAAAAAAATATATATATATATATATATATATATATATATATATATATATATATATATATATATATATATATATATAACTTGTTTCCTGATTATTCGTATATCTCAGATATAGAACAGACACTTCAGAAAATCTACTTCCTTTAGGTGTTTTGTGGGACTATCTGTTATTCAATATGTTTCTATTGGCTAATAGCAGTAAGGACTATCTGTTATTCAATGTGTTTCTATTGGTTAATAGCAGTAAGGACTATCTGTTATTCAATGTGTTTCTATTGGTTAATAGCAGTAAGGACTATCTGTTATTCAATGTGTTTCTATTGGTTAATAGCAGTAAGGACTATCTGTTATTCAATGTGTTTCTATTGGCTAATAGCAGTAAGGACTATCTGTTATTCAATGTGTTTCTATTGGCTAATAGCAGTAAGGACTATCTGTTATTCAATGTGTTTCTATTGGCTAATAGCAGTAAGGACCATCTGTTATTCAATGTGTTTCTATTGGCTAATAGCAGTAAGGACTATCTGTTATTCAATGTGTTTCTATTGGCTAATAGCAGTAAGGACTATCTGTTATTCAATGTGTTTCTATTGGCTAATAGCAGTAAGGACTATCTGTTATTCAATGTGTTTCTATTGGCTAATAGCAGTAAGGACTATCTGTTATTCAATGTGTTTCTATTGGCTAATATTGGCTATTGGTACATTTATGACAACAGCCACTTCAAGTGCAGGGTGCGAAATTCAAAATATATATTTTTTAAATATTTAACTTTCACACATTAACATGTCCAATACAGCATATGAAAGATACACAGCTTCTGAATCCAGCCAACATTTCAGATTTTTTAAATGTTTTACAGGGAAGACACAATATGTAAATCTATTAGCTAACCACGTTAGCAAAAGACACCACTTTTTTTACTCCACCAGTTTTTTACTCCATCAGTAGCTATCACAAAATCGACCAAATAAAGATATAAATAGCCACTAACCAAGAAACAACTTCATCAGATGACAGTCTGATAACATATTTATTGTATAGCATATGTTTTGTTAGAAAAATGTGCATATTTCAGGTATAAATCATAGTTTACATTGCAGCTACAATCAGAAATTGCACCGAAAGCAGCCATAATAATTACAGGCACCAAAGTCAAATACCTAATTACTCATCATAAAACATTTCTGAAAAATACATAGTGTACAGCAATTGAAAGACAGGCATCTTGTGATTCCAGACAATATTTCCGATTTATTAAATGTTTTACAGCGGGGAAAAAATGTAGCGTTATATTAGCGTAGCCACAATAGCCAGAAACACTTGGGCGCCCGACGACTACGACAGATATATGAAATAGCATCATAAAATGTTTCTTACTTTTGCTGATCTTCCATCAGAATGTTGGACAAGGTGTCCTTTGTCCAGAACAATCGTTGTTTGGATTTAGAATGGCAACTTTCCCTCTTCATTTAGCAAGCGCGCTAGCCAAGTGGCTGGAATCTTTCCATGTCAACAAATGGAAGAGAACGGAACACGGCAAAACACCCGAAAAATGTTCAATAATCTGATGAAACTATATTGAAAAAACATACTTTACGATGATATGGTCACATGTATCAGACAAAATCAAAGCCGGAGATAGTAGTCGTCCATAACGGCAGCTAAACAAAAGGCAATCCCACTGTCCACCTCGCGCTCTTCAGAGTACTGAAAATGGGGGACACGTCATTCCAAGATGATGTGTTCCATCTCAGACCAAGATAATCACCTCATTTCTTCTCTCACAGCCTCTTGACACCCAGGGGAAGGTGTATGACGTGCATGTATACTAATAGGTCTGTTGCCCATTTATAGGCAGGAAGAAGAACAGAGCCCCAATTTCAGACTTTCCACTTCCTGGTCAGGAAGTGTGCTGCAGAATGAGTTCTGTTTCACTCAGAGAAATAACTCAAACGGTTTTAGAAACTAGATAGTGTTTTCTATCCAATAGTAATAATAATATGCATATTGTACGAGCAAGAATTGAGTACGAGGCCGTTTGAAATGCGCACCTTTTATCTGGCTACTCAATACTGCCCCTTGCAGCCCAAACAGGTTAACTGCCTTGTTCATGGGCAGAATGACATATTTTCTACCTTGTCAGCTCGGGGATTTGATCTAGCATCTTTTCAGTTACTGGCCCAACACTCTAACCACTAGGCTACCTGCCGCCTCTACACTCTAACCACTAGGCTACCTGCCGCCCCTACACTCTAACCACTAGGCTACCTGCCACCTCTACACTCTAACCACTAGGCTACCTGCCGCCTCTACACTCTAATCACTAGGCTACCTGCCGCCTCTACTTTAACCACTAGGCTACCTGTCGCCCCTACTTTAACCACTAGGCTACCTGCCGCCTCTACACTCTAACCACTAGGCTACCTGCCGCCCCTACACTTTAACCACTAGTCTACCTGCCACCTCTACACTCTAACCACTAGGCTACCTGCCGCCTCTACTTTAACCACTAGGCTACCTGCCGCCTCTACTTTAACCACTAGGCTACCTGCCGCCTCTACTTTAACCACTAGGCTACCTGCCGCCCCTACACTCTAACCACTAGGCTACCTGCCGCCCCTACACTCTAACCACTGGGCTACCTGCCACCTCTACACTCTAACCACTAGGCTACCTGCCGCCTCTACTTTAACCACTAGGCTGGCTACCTGCCACCCCCAGGTAGCCAGCCCAGGCAGGGGTTAGACAGGGCTAGTAACATGAGAAAAGAATGCTAGGCTAATAAAAACATTGAACACAGAGGCAATAATAAAAACAGATGCCTGTAACCTCATAGGTTAATTATACTCATATTTTACAGGCCTTTAGCTGGACGCGTCCCTCCTTTTCTGACAGACTCGTTTATTCTACACAACCAACATTAGGATACCATCTATCCATCTCTCAGCCAATAGCCAAGCATGGTCGAAAGTAAATCAACCGGTAGCATATTTAAAATATTCGACAGTACGGGTACAGTATAGCTGTGTGATAGGAGCACGACATCATAGCCTATTTCATCTCAGAGACAATATCAAGGCAGGAGATAGACATGCAATTATGTATTGATGAACAAAAATATTGAACAACAATGTGTCTTTTATATAGAAGTGTGGACTGCTGTAGCGTTTTAGCCTACTTTCAAATGGTTCAGATAGACAATCCATCTCGCAGAGTTTACGGCCAGTGTTTGGCAGGCATTTTTTTTGTAAAAGTAAAGTCACTGAAACGACTGCACCTGGTCGTGCTGCTGCTCCAGTTTCAACTGTTCTGCCTGCGGCTATGGAACCCTGACCGGTTCCAACTTGATGTGCTACCTTGTCCCAGACCTGCTGTTTTCGACACTCTCTCTCCCTCTACCTCACCTGTTATGAATATATTTTAATGTTTTATTGTATTGTATTGTATAAACTGCCTTAATTTTACTGGACCCCAGGAAGAGTAGCTGCTGCCTTGGCAGGAACCAATGGGGATCCATAATAAACCCCAGGAAGAGTAGCTGCTGCCTTGGCAGGAACCAATGGGGATCCATAATAAACCACAGGAATTAATAGGGATCCATAATAAACCCCAAGAAGAGTAGCTGCTGCCTTGGCATCAGCTAATGGGGATCCATAATAAACCCCAGGAAGAGTAGCTACTGCCTTGGCAGGAACTAATGGGGATCCATAATAAACCCCAGGAAGAGTAGCTGCTGTCTTGGAAGGAACTAATGGGGATCCATATTAAACCCCAGGAAGAGTAGCTGCTGCCTTGGCAGGAACCAAAGGGGATCCATAATAAACCCCAGGAAGAGTAGCTGCTGTCTTGGCAGGAACTAATGGGGATCCATAATAAACCCCAGGAAGAGTAGCTGCTGCCTTGGCAGGAACTAATGGGGATCCATAATAAACCCCAGGAAGAGTAGCTGCTGCCTTGGCAGGAACTAATGGGGAACCATAATTAACCCCAGGAAGAGTAGCTGCTTTCTTTGGCAGGAACTAATGGGGTTCCATAATAAACCCCAGGAAGAGTGGTTGCTGCCTTGGCAGGAACCAATGGGGATCAATAATACATACTAATACAAATACCTGCTGTCTCGACCTCTGAATGCTCGGCTATGAAAAGCTATCTCCTGAGGTGCTTTTAATGGCCATGTACTGTTATAATCTCCACCCAGCACAGCCAGAAGAGAACTTGCCACCACCCCTCAGAGCCTGGTTCCTCTCTAGGTTTCTTCCTAGGTTCCGGACTTTCAAGGGAGTTTTTCCTAGCCACCGTGCTTCTACATCTGCATTGCTTGCTGTTTGGTGTTTTAGGCTGCGTTTCTGTATAAAGCACTTCGGGACATCAGCTGATGTAAAAAAGGTCTTTATAAATACATTGGATTTGATTATTGTTGGCAATGCTTGGTTCCTTGGCCTGATCTAGCTACATACGCTGTGAATCTAAAGTAGCATTTTGCATTGATAATCAAATAAAATTTCAGCGACTGTTTAAACAATAAAACTAAACAAGATTAGAAAGCCCCCAAGTAATAACTGAAACAGCCTTGTTCTCTGTGATATAATCTATATATAATTCTGTTTTTAGCTGAAATATGAGAGTGAACAGATTGAAACAGCATATCACATGTGGATAATGTTGTAGGTTTACAGTGGATTAACTGCCTTGTTCAGGGGAACAGTGGGTTAACTGCCTTGTTCAGGGGAACACTGGGTTAACTGCCTGGTTCAGGGGAACAGTGGGTTAACTGCCTTGTTCAGGGGAACAGTGGGTTAACTGCCTTGTTCAGGGGAACAGTGGGTTAACTACCTTGTTCAGGGGAACAGTGGGTTAACTGGCTTGTTCAGGGGAACAGTGGGTTAACTGCCTGGTTAAGGGGAACAGTGGGTTAACTGCCTTGTTCAGTGGCAGAACAACATATTTTTCTTTGTCAGCTCTGGGATTTGATCCAGCAACCTTTCGGTTATTGACCACTAGGCTGTCTGCCACCCCCCAAAAATGAACAGCTAGATAGCTATATTATTAGCCAGGCTAAAGCCAGAGCTATCGCCCCCTTGTGGATGGGAGTCTAGGAAACATAGACTGGCAGGAGTTGTGACAAAGTGAGAGAGTCTTAAATTTTACACAGATATTCGATACACATTTTTAAAGAAATTATTAATATATATATAGATATATATATATATTATAAATATACAGCAACCATGTATCCAAGACACACACCTGAGCGACCCACCAACTAAGGAGAAGTCCTTAATCTGTTTTACAGGACTACTGCAAGTATCCTACGTCGCCATGGCAGAAAGATTAAAACGGTCGGGGACCCACTAAAGCAGCCTACTCATTTAAGGGTTTTTCTATATTTTTTACCATGTTCTACATTGTAGAATAATAGTGAAGACATCAAAACTATGAAATAACACCTATGGAATCATGTAGTTACCAAAAAAGTGTCAAAATATATATTATATTTGAGATTCTTCAAAGTAGCCATCCTTTGCCTTGATGATCGCTTTGCACACTCTTGGCATTCTCTCAACCAGCTTCATGAGGTAGTCACCTGGAATGCATTTTAATTAACAGGTGTGCTTTTTTACAGTTAATTTGTGAAATGTTCTTAATTCTTAATGCATTTCGGCCAATCAGTTGTGTTGTGACAAGGTAGGGGTGGTATACAGAAGATAGCCCTATTTGGTAATAGACCAAGTCCATATTATGGCAACAACAGCTCAAACAAGGAAAGAGAAACGACAGTCCATCATTACTTTAAGACATGAAGGTCAGTCAATCCAGAAAATGTTAAGAACTTTTCAAGTTTCTTCAAGTGCCGTCGCAAAAACCATCATGCGCCATGATGAAACTTGTTCTCATGAGGACTGCCACAGGAAAGGAAGACCCAGAGTTACCTCTGCTGCAGAGGATAAGTTCATTAGAGTTACCAGCCTCAGAATGGAAAGGAAGACCCAGAGTTACCTCTGCTGCAGAGGATAAGTTCATTAGAGTTACCAGCCTCAGAATGGAAAGGAAGACCCAGAGTTACCTCTGCTGCAGAGGATAAGTTCATTAGAGTTACCAGCCTCAGAAATCAGCAATTAACTGAACCTCAGATTGCAGCCCAACTAAATGTAACACATATATCTCAACATCAACTGTGTCATGTCTTTGGCTTATTTATCAAATAACTCTCTGTAATTATTATTACGCGATTAAACTGATTAATCATGTAACTGTAATTAACTAGGAAGTCAGGGCACCAAGGAAAATATTCAGATTACAAAGTTATAATTTTCCTAATATAACTTTCAGACATTTTAATATCTGATCAATTAGTCTATGGATTAATTAATTATTATTTACCTCACGTTAGTCTCATTCCAAACGTCGTAAATTGTTGGCTATCTGCACAAACCCAGTTTTCACTATGAGTCATCCATACATCAATTGTCTTAAAATCATTTATTTACTAAGTCATTCACAGAAATGCATAACAAGCAGTAGATATGGTTACAAGGAAATTATCGGGGGATGTGCCCTAGTGGGCTAAATCGGTATGGCGGCTTGTTAGACAGAGTGATAACTATAACAATTGAAATGCTAATCCTTTGCACATGAACGCTCACTCATTCGGGAACAATTGCAATCAATATATATATATATATATTTATGCTCAGTGTATCATCGGGATCTCTGTTGAGAAGTTAGTTTCTGTTGGAGAGTCTGTCTGCCCTCTCTCTCTCTCTGTCGTGGTTAGAATGGATAGTTCAGAGTGACATTCATTCATGTCGTTATAGAATAGGTGTTTCGGAGGTTGTCGGTCTTCGCGTTCAATGATACCGAATTCCTAGCAGCAGACTAGTAATTAATATCAAAGTCTTGTTCTTATTCTGTCGGTATCGATAGCCTAAGAGTTTAACCACGTGGGATGGTTAAAAGATTCAGCAATCGTCTCAACCCTTAGCCCTCTCATAATTGAGGTAAGCTCGGTCTCCTCTCAAACCTTGGCCCTCTTGTTATCGAGGTAAGCTGGTCTGGTGATAGAAAACCCGGATGGGGGTTTTATTCGGAAGAGCAGAAAAAGGATGTCTCATGATGCCAGGTCCTAACTGTGCTCATGGGCGGTCCTCTGATTTAGTTAAACTCCAAAGCGAATTGGAGTTTCCTTCATTAACTTCTTTGGGGTAGGGGGCAGTATTTTCACGTCCGGATGAAAGCATGCCCAGAGTAAACGGCCTGCTACAAAGCCATAAAAGCTAGAATATGCATAGTATTAGTAGATTCGGATGGAAAACACTCTGAAGTTTCTAAAACTGTTTGAATGATGTATGTGAGTATAACAAAACTCATCAGGCAGGCAAAAACCTGAGAAAAAATCCAACCAGGAAGTGGGAAATCTGAGGTTGGTCGATTTTCAACTCAGCTCCTATTGAAGAAGAGGTGGGATATTGGTAATGTTGCACTTCCTAAGGCTTCCACTAGATGTCAACAGTCGTTAGAACCTTGTCTGATGCCTCTACTGTGAAGTGGGGCCGAAGGAGAGAGGAATGAGTCAGGTCTGCCATGAGGTGACCATGCTCTGACCATGCGCGTTCACGTGAGAGCGAGCTCTGTTCCATCGCACTTCTGAAGACACAGGAATACTCCGGTTGGAACAATATTGAAGAATTATGTTAAAAACATCCTAAAGATTGATTCAATACTTTGTTTGTCATGTTTTTACGGACTGTACTATAACTTTTTTAACTTTTTGTCCGTACTTTCCGCTGGACCTGCCCGCGCGTCAATTTACTCCACTCAACCCCTACTAGAATAGAGACTCATCTTATCCTACTCTCCCCTACTAGACTACAACATGAGATACAAAACACAACACCTCTCTCAGCTCTGTCAGTGGTGGTTCCCTTTGTGGAGTATGGACTACAGGTGGACAGGATATTTCCTCCTGCCTGAGCGTTCTCCTGCCACCACAAGATGGTGCTGTTATTGCAGTGTGGAAGCCACCCTGCCTCAGCTTGTAAAAATAACATTGCTCTTAAAGACATGTACCTTTGGTGACTAGTAAGTCTTTTAATGTTTTATACCTTCCACTTTGGGCTGGATGCGTCAATGTGTAGTTCATATATGCTTCGAGGTTAACAAAGCCATCACCTACAGAGAAATGAACCTGGCGAAGAGTCCCCTAAGCAAGCTGGTTTTGGGGCTCTGTTCACAACGACAAACAGACCCCACAGAGCCCCAAGACAGCAACACAATTAGACCCAACCAAATCATGAGAAAACAAAAATGTAATTACATGACACATTGAAAAGAATTCACACAAAAACAGCACAAACTAGAATTCTATTTGGCCCTAAACAGAGAGTACACAGTGGTAGAATATCTGATCACTGTGACTGACCCAAACTTAAGGAAACTTTTGACTATGTACAGACTCAGTCAGCATAGCCTTGCTATTGAGAAAGGCCGCCGTAGGCAGACCTGGCTCTCAAGAGTAGACAGGCTATGTGCACGCTGCCCACAAAATTAGGTGGAAACTGAGCTGCACTTCCTAACCTCCTACCAAATGTATGACCATATTAGAGACACACATTTCCCTCAGATTACACAGACCCACAAATACTACAGTCTGCCATCACAGCAGCAAGATTTGTGACCTGTTGCCACAAGAAAAGGGCAACCAGTGCTTCTACACCTGCATTGCTTGCTGTTTGGGGTTTTAGGCTAAGTTTCTGTACAGCACTTTGAGATATCAGCTGATGTAAGAAGGGCTATATAAATACATTTGATTTGATTTGATTTGACCAGTGAAGAACAAACACCATTGTAAATACAACCCATATTTATTTATTTTCCTTGTGTACTTTAACCAATTGCACATCGTTACAACACTGTTTATATACATAATATGACATTTGTAATGTATTTATTATTTTGGAATTTCTGTGAGTGTAATGTTTACTGTTCATTTTTTTTGTTTATTTCACTTTTGTATATTATACTACTTCACTTGCTTTGGCAATGTTAACATATGTTTCCAAAGCCAATAAAGCCCCTTCAATTTAATTGAATTGAGAGAGAGAGAGAGAGAGAGAGAGAGAGAGAGAGAGAGAGAGAGAGAGAGAGAGAGAGAGAGAGAGAGAGAGAGAGAGAGAGAGAGAGCGCAATGATGTGGTGCACTAATCTGCACATTTTTGACGTAGTACACAATCTTTGGGGACCACTGTTGGCTCATGGGCGGTACTTTCAGATCTACTACTTAACAAGTAAACAAAAGTACCAGAGAATCTCTTTAAGTTTCTAAATACTGTTTTACTGTTTAATAAGTATTCTTATCTTTTGCCAAATAACAGTCACACTTGGATAGCCACGGACGTGTACGTCAAAGCTATTGGATGAGCAACCCTTTTCCGTATGCTTCATGCAGACGTTTCAAAACCAGAGTTTTCAAAAAGAAAATCCAATGTTTCCGGTGGTTGGCTCTGTGTTCACAGTCAAGTGCCAGATAAGGGATGTGTACTAAAGTCATCCTAAATTCCCTATAGAGTGCACTGCTTTTGACAAAAAAAGTCCTGTGTACTATAAAGGGAAAAAGTGTCCCCATTTGGGAGGCACCCATTTGCAACTTTACGGGTCGATGATAATCCTTTGAATAATGTCAAGCCGTCCTCAAAGCATCCTCCTTCTGTGATAATCAGATACTGTTGTGATAACTTTGCACGCATCCCAAATGGCACCCTATTCCCTTTAATAGTATACTACTTTTTGAAACAGAGCCAATAGGGACATCTCTACGGCTCTGTTATCATCTGTTGATTAACGCCAAGCCCTCTTCATTGCATATTCCTCAATGATAATCACATACTTACACCCCACCTGTTTTTTTCTTGAGTAACAGCACATCTGTGTGGATGTTAAATATGCCAAAGACAAGACAAGTACATGGCTGTAACAGTGTTTTGATTAAAGACAAAATGCAGCTTTCATGCACACTCAGGGTAAATGTGACACTGTAGTTACCTCTAAAACAGGAGTGTGATTACAGGCAGGTCCTTCTATAGTACCGACAGGTCCTTCTATGGTACTGGCAGGTTCCTCTTTAGTACTGGCAAGTCCTTCTATAGTTCTGGCAGGTCATTAGATAGTACTGAAAGCACCTTCCATAGTATTGGCAGGTTCTTCTATAGTACTGGCAGGTCAATCTATAGTACTGGCAGGTCCTTCTATAGTACTGCCATGTCCTTCTATAGTATTGGCAAGTCATCTAAAATACTGGTAGGTCATTCTATAGTACTGTCATGTCCTTCTATAGAACTCCCAGGTCCTTCTATAGTACTGGCAGCTCCTTCTATAATACTGGTAGATCCGTCTATAGTACTGGCATGTCATTAGGTAGTACTGGCATGTCATACTTTAGTACTGGCAGGTCCTTCTATAGTACTGCCATGTCCTTCTATAGTATTGGCAAGTCATCTAAAATACTGGTAGGTCATTCTATAGTACTGTAGTACTATAGAAGGTATAGTACTATATAGTACTATAGAAGACCTCTATAGTACTATAGTACTAGTACTGTCATGTCCTTATATAGTACTGTCATGTCATTATGTAGTACTGGCAGGTCCTTTTAAAGTACTGGCAGGTCATTATATAGTACTGGCAGGTCCGTCTGTAATACTGGCAGGTCATTATATAGTACTGGCAGGTTCTTCTATAGTACTGTCATGTCATTATATAGTACTGGCAATTCCTTATATAGTATTGTCATGTCATTATATAGTACTGGCAGGTCCTTTTATAGTAAAGGCAGGTCATTTTATAGTACTGGCAGGTCATACTTTAGTACTGGCAGGTCCTAACATAGTATTGCCATGTCATTATGTGGTACTGGCAGGTCATACGTTAGTAATGGCAGGTCATTCTATAGTACTGGCAGGTCATACGTTAGTAATGGCAGGTCATTCTATAGTACTGGCATGTCCTTATATAGTACTGTCATGTCATTATATAGTACTGGCAGGTCCTTCTATCGTACTGGCCTATCCTTCTGTAATCCTGACAGGTCATACTTTAGTACTGGCAGGTCATTCTATAGTACTGACAGGTCCTTCTGCAATACTGGCAGGTCATTCAATAGTGCATGCATGTCCTTCTATAGTACTGGCAGGTCCTTCTATAGTAATATTTAGTCATTCTATAGTACTGGCATGTCTTTCTATAGTACTGGCAGGTCATTCTATAGTACTGACATGTCCTTCTATAGTACTGGCAGGTCCGTCTATAGTACTGGCAGGTCCTTCTATAGTACTGACAGGTCCTTCTGCAATACTGGCAGGTCATTCAATAGTGCATGCATGTCCTTCTATAGTACTGGCAGGTCCTTCTATAGTAATATTTAGTCATTCTATAGTACTGGCATGTCTTTCTATAGTACTGGCAGGTCATTCTATAGTACTGACATGTCCTTCTATAGTACTGGCAGGTCCGTCTATAGTACTGGCAGGTCCTTCTATAGTACTGACAGGTCCTTCTGTAATACTGACAGGTCATACTTTGGTACTGGCAGGTCATTCTATAGTAATGGCAGGTCATTCTATAGTACTGACAGGTCCTTCTGTAATACTGACAGGTCATACTTTGGTACTGGCAGGTCATTCTATAGTAATGGCAGGTCATTCTATAGTACTGACAGGTCCTTAAATAGTACTGTCATGTCCTTCTATAGTACTGGCAGGTCCTTCTATAGTAATATTTAGTCATTCTATAGTACTGGCATGTCTTTCTATAGTACTGGCAGGTCATTCTATAGTAATATTTAGTCCTTCTATAGTACTGACATGTCCTTCTATAGTACTGGCAGGTCCTTCTATAGAACTGGCATGTACTTCTATAGTAATATTTAGTCATTATGTAGTAAATCAAATCAAATCAAATGTATTTATATAGCCCTTCTTAGATCAGCTGATATCTCAAAGTGCTGTACAGAAAGTACTCGACAGTACTGACAGTACTGACAGGTCATACTTTAGTACTGGCAGGTCATAACTTACTACTGGCAGGTCCTTCTATAGTACTGGCAGGTCCTTCTATAGTACTGGCAGGTCATTATATAGTACTGGCAGGTCCTTCTATATTACTGTCATTATATAGTACTGGCATGTCCTTTCATAATACAGGCAGGACATTTTATAGTACTAGCAGGTCATTATGTAGTACTGGCAGGTCATACTTTAGTACTGACAGGTTCTTACATAGTATTGTCATGTCATTATGTGGTACTGGCAGGTCATACTTTAGTACTGGCATGTCCTTCTAAAGTACTGGCAGGTCCTTATATAGTACTGTCATGTCATTATATAGTGCTGGCAGGTCCTACTATAGTACTGGCAGGTCATTATATAGTACTGGCAGGTCCTACTATAGTACTGGCAGGTCATTATGTTGTACTGGCAGGTCATACTTTATTAATGGCAGGTCATTAAATAGGGCATGCATGTTCTTCTATAGTACTGGCCTGTCCTTCTATAGTAATATTTAGTCATTCTATAGTACAGACAGGTCCTTCTATAGTACTGGTAGGGTAGTTCTATAGTCATATTTAGTCATTATGTAGTATGGATCCCCATTAGTTCCTGCCAAGGCGGCAGCTACTCTTCCTGGGGTTTATTATGGATCCCCATTAGTTCCTGCCAAGACAGCAGCTACTCTTCCTGGGGTTTATTATGGATCCCCATTAGTTCTTGCCAAGACAGCAGCTACTCTTCCTGGGGTTTATTATGGATTCCCATTAGTTCCTGCCAAGGCAGCAGCTACTCTTCCTGGGGTTTATTATGGATCCCCATTAGTTCCTGCCAAGACAGCAGCTACTCTTCCTGGGGTTTATTATGGATCCCCATTAGTTCCTGCCAAGACAGCAGCTACTCTTCCTGGGTTTATTATGGATCCCCATTAGTTCCTGCCAAGGCAGCAGCTACTCTTCCTGGGGTTTATTATGGATCCCCATTAGTTCCTGCCAAGGCAGCAGCTACTCTTCCTGGGGTTTATTATGGATCCCCATTAGTTCCTACCAAGGCAGCAGCTACTCTTCCTGGGGTATATTATGGATCCCCATTGGTTCCTGCCAAGGCAGCAGCTACTCTTCCTGGGGTTTATTATGGATCCCCATTAGTTCCTGCCAAGGCAGCAGCTACTCTTCCTGGGGTTTATTATGGATTCCCATTAGTTCCTGCCAAGGCAGCAGCTACTCTTCCTGGGGTTTATTATGAATCCCCATTAGTACCTGCCAAGGCAGCAGCTACTCTTCCTGGGGTTTATTATGGATCCCCATTAGTTCCTGCCAAGGCAGCAGCTACTCTTCCTGGGGTTTATTATGGATCCCCATTAGCTGATGCCAAGGCAGCAGCTACTCTTCCTGGGGTTTATTATGGATCCCCATTGGTTCCTGCCAAGACAGCAGCTACTCTTCCTGTGGTTTATTATGGATCCCCATTAGTTCCAACCAAGGCAGCAGCTACTCTTCCTGGGGCTTATTATGGATCCCCATTAGTTCCTGCCAAGGCAGCAGCTACTCTTCCTGGGGTTTATTATGGATCCTCATTAGTTCCTGCCAAGGCAGCAGCTACTCTTCCTGGGGTTTATTATGGATCCCCATTAGTTCCTGCCAAGACAGCAGCTTCTCTTCCTGGGGTTTATTATGGATCCCCATTAGTTCCTGCCAAGGCAGCAGCTACTCTTCCTGGGGTTTATTATGGATCCCCATTAGTTCCTGCCAAGGCAGCAGCTACTCTTCCTGTTTTTTTTTTATGGATCCCCATTAGTTCCTGCCAAGGCAAAAGCTACTCTTCCTGTGGTTTATTATGGATCCCCATTAGCTGATGCCAAGGCAGCAGCTACTCTTCCTGGGGTTTATTATGGATCCCCATTAGTTCCTGCCAAGGCAGCAGCTACTCTTCCTGGGGTTTATTATGGATCCCCATTAGTTCCTGCCAAGGCGGCAGCTAGTCTTCCTGGGGTTTATTATGGATCCCCATTAGTTCCTGCCAAGACAGCAGCTACTCTTCCTGGGGTTTATTATGGATCCCCATTAGTTCTTAACAAGACAGCAGCTACTCTTCCTGGGGTTTATTATGGATTCCCATTAGTTCCTGCCAAGGCCGCAGCTACTCTTCCTGGGGATTATTATGGATCCCCATTAGTTCCTGCCAAGACAGCAGCTACTCTTCCTGGGGATTATTATGGATCCCCATTAGTTCCTGCCAAGACAGCAGCTACTCTTCCTGGGGTTTATTATGGATCCCCATAAGTTCCTGCCAAGGCAGCAGCTACTCTTCCTGGGGTTTATTATGGATCCCCATTAGTTCCTGCCAAGGCAGCAGCTACTCTTCCTGGGGTTTATTATGGATCCCCATTAGTTCCTACCAAGGCAGCAGCTACTCTTCCTGGGGTTTATTATGGATCCCCATTGGTTCCTGCCAAGGCAGCAGCTACTCTTCCTGGGGTTTATTATGGATCCCCATTAGTTCCTGCCAAGGCAGCAGCTACTCTTCCTGGGGTTTATTATGGATTCCCATTAGTTCCTGCCAAGGCAGCAGCTACTCTTCCTGGGGTTTATTATGGATCCCCATTAGTTCCTGCCAAGACAGCAGCTACTCTTCCTGTGGTTTATTATGGATCCCCATTAGTTCCTGCCAAGGCAGCAGCTACTCTTCCTGGGGTTTATTATGGATCCCCATTAGCTGATGCCAAGGCAGCAGCTACTCTTCCTGGGGTTTATTATGGATCCCCATTGGTTCCTGCCAAGACAGCAGCTACTCTTCCTGTGGTTTATTATGGATCCCCATTAGTTCCTGCCAAGGCAGCAGCTACTCTTCCTGGGGCTTATTATGGATCCCCATTAGTTCCTGCCAAGGCAGCAGCTACTCTTCCTGGGGTTTATTATGGATCCTCATTAGTTCCTGCCAAGGCAGCAGCTACTCTTCCTGGGGTTTATTATGGATCCCCATTAGTTCCTGCCAAGACAGCAGCTTCTCTTCCTGGGGTTTATTATGGATCCCCATTAGTTCCTGCCAAGGCAGCAGCTACTCTTCCTGGGGTTTATTATGGATCCCCATTAGTTCCTGCCAAGGCAGCAGCTACTCTTCCTGGGGTTTATTATGGATCCCAATTAGTTCCTGCCAAGGCAGCAGCTACTCTTCCTGTGGTTTATTATGGATCCCCATTTGCTGATGCCAAGGCAGCAGCTACTCTTCCTGGGGTTTATTATGGATCCCCATTAGTTCCTGCCAAGGCAATAGCTACTCTTACTGTGGTTTATTATGGATCCCCATTAGCTGATGCCAAGGCAGCAGCTACTCTTCCTGGGGTGTATTATGGATCCCCATTAGTTCCTGCCAAGGCAATAGCTACTCTTCCTGTGGTTTATTATGGATCCCCATTAGCTGATGCCAAGGCAGCAGTTACTCTTCCTGGGTTTATTATGGATCCCCATTAGTTCCTGCCAAGGCAGCAGTTACTCTTCCTGGGGTTTATTATGGATCCCTATTAGTTCCTGCCAAGGCAGCAGCTACTCTTCCTGGGGTTTATTATGGATCCCCATTAGTTCCTGCCAAGGCAGCAGCTACTCTTCCTGGGGTTTATTATGGATCCCCATTAGTTCCTGCCAAGACAGCAGCTTCTCTTCCTGGGGTTTATTATGGATCCCCATTAGTTCCTGCCAAGGCAGCAGCTACTCTTCCTGGGGTTTATTATGGATCCCCATTAGTTCCTGCCAAGGCAGCAGCTACTCTTCCTGTTTTTTTTTTATGGATCCCCATTAGTTCCTGCCAAGGCAATAGCTACTCTTCCTGTGGTTTATTATGGATCCCCATTAGCTGATGCCAAGGCAGCAGCTACTCTTCCTGGGGTTTATTATGGATCCCCATTAGTTCCTGCCAAGGCAGCAGCTACTCTTCCTGGGGTTTATTATGGATCCCCATTAGTTCCTCCCAAGGCAGCAGCTACTCTTCCTGGAGTTTATTATGGATCCCCATTGGTTCCTGCCGAGGCAGCAGCTACTCTTCCTGGGGTTTATTATGGATCCCCATTAGTTCCTGCCAAGGCAGCAGCTACTCTTCCTGGGGTTTATTATGGATCCCCATTAGTTCCTGCCAAGTCAGCAGCTACTCTTCCTGGGGTTTATTATGGATCCCCATTAGTTCCTGCCAAGGCGGCAGCTAGTCTTCCTGGGGTTTATTATGGATCCCCATTAGTTCCTGCCAAGACAGCAGCTACTCTTCCTGGGGTTTATTATGGATCCCCATTAGTTCTTAACAAGACAGCAGCTACTCTTCCTGGGGTTTATTATGGATTCCCATTAGTTCCTGCCAAGGCCGCAGCTACTCTTCCTGGGGATTATTATGGATCCCCATTAGTTCCTGCCAAGACAGCAGCTACTCTTCCTGGGGATTATTATGGATCCCCATTAGTTCCTGCCAAGACAGCAGCTACTCTTCCTGGGGTTTATTATGGATCCCCATAAGTTCCTGCCAAGGCAGCAGCTACTCTTCCTGGGGTTTATTATGGATCCCCATTAGTTCCTGCCAAGGCAGCAGCTACTCTTCCTGGGGTTTATTATGGATCCCCATTAGTTCCTACCAAGGCAGCAGCTACTCTTCCTGGGGTTTATTATGGATCCCCATTGGTTCCTGCCAAGGCAGCAGCTACTCTTCCTGGGGTTTATTATGGATCCCCATTAGTTCCTGCCAAGGCAGCAGCTACTCTTCCTGGGGTTTATTATGGATTCCCATTAGTTCCTGCCAAGGCAGCAGCTACTCTTCCTGGGGTTTATTATGGATCCCCATTAGTTCCTGCCAAGACAGCAGCTACTCTTCCTGTGGTTTATTATGGATCCCCATTAGTTCCTGCCAAGGCAGCAGCTACTCTTCCTGGGGTTTATTATGGATCCCCATTAGCTGATGCCAAGGCAGCAGCTACTCTTCCTGGGGTTTATTATGGATCCCCATTGGTTCCTGCCAAGACAGCAGCTACTCTTCCTGTGGTTTATTATGGATCCCCATTAGTTCCTGCCAAGGCAGCAGCTACTCTTCCTGGGGCTTATTATGGATCCCCATTAGTTCCTGCCAAGGCAGCAGCTACTCTTCCTGGGGTTTATTATGGATCCTCATTAGTTCCTGCCAAGGCAGCAGCTACTCTTCCTGGGGTTTATTATGGATCCCCATTAGTTCCTGCCAAGACAGCAGCTTCTCTTCCTGGGGTTTATTATGGATCCAAATTAGTTCCTGCCAAGGCAGCAGCTACTCTTCCTGGGGTTTATTATGGATCCCCATTAGTTCCTGCCAAGGCAGCAGCTACTCTTCCTGGGGTTTATTATGGATCCCAATTAGTTCCTGCCAAGGCAGCAGCTACTCTTCCTGTGGTTTATTATGGATCCCCATTTGCTGATGCCAAGGCAGCAGCTACTCTTCCTGGGGTTTATTATGGATCCCCATTAGTTCCTGCCAAGGCAATAGCTACTCTTACTGTGGTTTATTATGGATCCCCATTAGCTGATGCCAAGGCAGCAGCTACTCTTCCTGGGGTGTATTATGGATCCCCATTAGTTCCTGCCAAGGCAATAGCTACTCTTCCTGTGGTTTATTATGGATCCCCATTAGCTGATGCCAAGGCAGCAGTTACTCTTCCTGGGTTTATTATGGATCCCCATTAGTTCCTGCCAAGGCAGCAGTTACTCTTCCTGGGGTTTATTATGGATCCCTATTAGTTCCTGCCAAGGCAGCAGCTACTCTTCCTGGGGTTTATTATGGATCCCCATTAGTTCCTGCCAAGGCAGCAGCTACTCTTCCTGGGGTTTATTATGGATCCCCATTAGCTCATGCCAAGGCAGCAGTTACTCTTCCTGGGGTTTATTATGGATCCCCATTAGTTCCTGCCGAGGCAGCAACTACTCTTCCTGGGGTTTATTATGGATCCCCATTAGTTCCTGCCAAGGCAGCAGCTACTCTTCCTGGGGTTTATTATGGATCCCCATTAGTTCCTGCCAAGGCAGCAGCTACTCTTCCTGGGGTTTATTATGGATCCCTATTAGTTTCTGCCAAGGCAGCAGCTACTCTTCCTGGGGTTTATTATGGATCCCCATTAGTTTCTGCCAAGGCAGCAGCTACTCTTCCTGGGGTTTATTATGGATCCCCATTAGTTCATGCCAAGGCAGCAGCTACTCTTCCTGGGGTTTATTATGGATCTCCATTAGTTCCTGCCAAGGCAGCAGCTACTCTTCCTGGGGTTTATTATGGATCCCCATTAGTTCCTGCCAAGGCAGCAGCTACTCTTCCTGGGGTTTATTATGGATCCCTATTAGTTCCTGCCAAGGCAGCAGCTACTCTTCCTGGGGTTTATTATGGATCCCCATTGGTTCCTGCCAAGGCGGCAGCTACTCTTCCTGGAGTTTATTATGGATCCCCATTAGTTCATGCCAAGGCAGCAGCTACTCTTCCTGGGGTTTATTATGGATCCCCATTAGTTCCTGCCAAGGCAGCAGCTACTCTTCCTGGGGTTTATTATGGATCCCCATTAGTTCCTGCCAAGGCGGCAGCAACTCTTCCTGGGGTTTATTATGGATCCCCATTAGTTCCTGTCAAGACAGCAGCTACTCTTCCTGGGGTTTATTATGGATCCCCATTAGTTCCTGCCAAGACAGCAGCTACTCTTCCTGGGGTTTATTATGGATCCCCATTAGTTCTTGCCAAGACAGCAGCTACTCTTCCTGGGGTTTATTATGGATTCCCATTAGTTCCTGCCAAGGCAGCAGCTACTCTTCCTGGGGTTTATTATGGATCCCCATTAGTTCCTGCCAAGACAGCAGCTACTCTTCCTGGGGTGTATTATGGATCCCCATTAGTTCCTGCCAAGACAGCAGCTACTCTTCCTGGGGTTTATTATGGATCCCCATTAGTTCCTGCCAAGGCAGCAGCTACTCTTCCTGGGGTTTATTATGGATCCCCATTAGTTCCTGCCAAGACAGCAGCTACTCTTCCTGGGGTTTATTATGGATCCCCATTAGTTCCTGTCAAGACAGCAGCTACTCTTCCTGGGGTTTATTATGGATCCCCATTAGTTCCTACCAAGGCAGCAGCTACTCTTCCTGGGGTTTATTATGGATCCCCATTAGTTCCTGCCAAGGCAGCAGCTACTCTTCCTGGGGTTTATTATGGATCCCCATTAGTTCCTACCAAGGCAGCAGCTACTCTTCCTGGGGTTTATTATGGATCCCCATTGGTTCCTGCCAAGTCAGCAGTTACTCTTCCTGGGGTTTATTATGGATCCCCATTAGCTGATGCCAAGGCAGCAGCTACTCTTCCTGGGGCTTATTATGGATCCCCATTAGTTCCTGCCAAGGCAGCAGCTACTCTTCCTGTGGTTTATTATGGATCCCCATTAGTTCCTGCCAAGGCAGCAGCTACTCTTCCTGGGGTTTATTATGGATCCCCATTAGCTGATGCCAAGGCAGCAGCTACTCTTCCTGGGGCTTATTATGGATCCCCATTAGTTCCTGCCAAGGCAGCAGCTACTCTTCCTGGGGTTTATTATGGATCCCCATTAGTTCCTGCCAAGGCAGCAGCTACTCTTCCTGGGGTTTATTATGGATCCCCATTGGTTCCTGCCAAGGCAGCAGCTACTCTTCCTGGGGTTTATTATGGATCCCCATTGGTTCCTGCCAAGGCAGCAGCTACTCTTCCTGGGGTTTATTATGGATCCCCATTGGTTCCTGCCAAGGCAGCAGCTACTCTTCCTGGGGTTTATTATGGATCCCCATTGGTTCCTGCCAAGGCAGCAGCTACTCTTCCTGGGGTTATTATGGATCCCCATTGGTTCCTGCCAAGGCAGCAGCTACTCTTCCTGGGGGTTATTATGGATCCCCATTGGTTCCTGCCAAGGCAGCAGCTACTCTTCCTGGGGTTTATTATGGATCCCCATTGGTTCCTGCCAAGGCAGCAGCTACTCTTCCTGGGGTTTATTATGGATCCCCATTGGTTCCTGCCAAGGCAGCAGCTACTCTTCCTGGGGTTTATTATGGATCCCCATTGGTTCCTGCCAAGGCAGCAGCTACTCTTCCTGGGGTTTATTATGGATCCCCATTGGTTCCTGCCAAGGCTGCAGCTACTCTTCCTGGGGTTTATTATGGATCCCCATTCTTTCCTGCCAAGGCAGCAGCTACTCTTCCTGGGGTTTATTATGGATCCCCATTGGTTCCTGCCAAGGCAGCAGCTACTCTTCCTGCGGGCTAGCAAAATTAAGGCAGTTATATATATATTAAAACAATTACAATACATTCATAATATATTTCACATCACATTACGTGTGTTCACTTAGGCCCCTGCTCTACTACCACATATCCACAGTATAAAATCCATGTGTACGTGTGTATCATCATCATAGACTCCACTTGTTGAAATGTTATTAAAGGAAAACCTAGGGTCCAGTTCAAGCTAGATGGGTTCATGTTTCTAGCTGGTACTATCAGATATAATAACCATGACAACCATAAAGGGTAAATAGCTGTGACGCAATGTGGATCACACAAGGCCTTTGTTCCAAATCTTTTCCCTTTAAAGTGCACTACTTTTGGCCAGAGCCATATGGGCTCTGGTTGAACGAAGTGCAGTATAGGCTATAGGGAATAGGGTGCCATTTGGGACGCAGAATATGTGATTAACTCTTTGAGAGAGTGCCCTCTGTCACGGCCTGTGAAACTGGGCCCCTTCTAATAAGGGCTTTGGGAGGATCTAATTGATTACAGAGCGGTTGAATGCACAGATGTACTGTGACTGAATAAAAATACTTTTTTTTATGAGAAACAAATATAACTTTTTCACACGGGCAAAACTAACACTGGGAAAGTCCCAACCCCACCCTCTGCACATTTAGCTAACGCTTATCACTATTGAACACTGTATATTGAGTATTGGGATATTGGGAATGGGATATTTGTTATTGGGTATTGGGAATGTGATATATAATATTGGGTATTGGGAATGGGGAGGGGATATTTGTTATTGGGTATTGGGAATGGGATTTTTGTTATTGGGTATTGGGAATGGGATATTTGTTATTGGGTATTGGGAATGGGATATTTGTTATTGGGTATTGGGAATGGGAATGGGATATTGGGTTTTGGGTATTGGGAATGGGATATTTGTTATTGGGTATTGGGTATTGGGAATGGGGTATTGGGAATGGGAATTGGATATTTGTTATTGGGTATTGGGAATGGGATATTGGATATTGGATATTGGGTATTGGGAATGGGATATTGGATATTGGGGTATTGGGGTATTTGGTATTAGGTACTGGGTACTGGGGTATTGGGAATGGGATATTTGTTATTGGGTATTGGGAATGGGATATTTGTTATTGGGTATTGGGAATGGGATATTTGGTATTGGGTATTGGGAATGGGATATTTGGTATTGGGTATTGGGTATTGGGAAGGGATACTTGGTTTCTGGTATTGGATATTGGATATTGGGAAGGGATACTTGTTATTGGGTATTGGGTATTGGGTATTGGGATATTGGATATTGGAGTATTGGATATTGGAGTATTGGGTACTGGGGTATAGGGTGTTGGGCATTGGGTATTGGTTACTGGGGTTTTGGGGTGTTGGGTATTGGGTACTGGGTTATTGGGGTATTGGGGTATTGGGTACTGGGTTATTGGGGTATTGGGGTATTGGGTATTGGGGTATTGGGGTATTGGATATTGGGGTATTGGGGTATTGGATATTGGGGTATTGGGGTATTGGGTATTGGGTATTGGACATTGGGGTATTGGGGTATTGGGTATTGGGGTATTGGGTATTGGGGTATTGGGGTATTGGGGTAATGGGGTATTGGGGTATTGGGTATTGGGGTATTGGGGTATTTGGGTATTGGGGTATTGGATATTGGGGTATTGGGTATTGGGGTAATGGGGTATTGGGGTATTGGATATTGCTATGTCTTTTGGGTGTTTGGCATTGGACATCAACAATCTGTAATTGTATGACATAGGCCTGTTCCTGATGATCTTTTCTCCAAACGAATGGAAATGAACAACAAAACTGCATCCAGTGTAAAGCATTATTGTACGTTGCTATTTACAGCATGGCTTGAAATAACAAAACACAGGGTGCTGTGCTTAGACCACTGACAGAACAAGACACCACATAACAACGAAACAACCATATAAAAACATCTGTTTTCTCCTCCCAACAGAGCTTCCTCATTAAGGAAATGTTCTCCTCGTCTTGCTTTAAGAGTGTCCTCTCCATCGCTTTGAAGAAACTGGCCATTCTAGATGCTTATCGGCAGATTTATTAAAAAATTATAAACATGCTCCCAAAGACTCTCCTTACTGCATTACAAGTAAAGTTGGAATAGAGTTCAAAGTGGATACTCTGTGTGAGAGTGAGAGAGAGAGAGAGAGAGAGAGAGAGAGAGAGAGAGAGAGAGATAATGGGAGAGAGAGAGAGAGATAATGGGAGAGAGAGAGAGAGATAATGGGAGAGAGAGAGAGAATGAGAGAGAGATAATGGGAGAGAGAGAGAGAATGAGAGAATGAGAGAATGAGACAGAGAGAGAGAGAGAATGAGAGAGAGAATGAGAGAGAGAGAGAGAATGAGAGAGAGAGAGATAATGAGAGAGAGAGAGAGAGAGAGAGAGAGAGAGAGAGAGAGAGAGAGAGAGAGAGAGAGAGAATGAGAGTGAGAGTGAGAGAGAGAATGAGAGCGAGAGAATGAGAGAGAGAGAGAGAGAGAACGAGAGAAAGAGAATGAGAGAGAGAGAGAGAGAGAGAGAGAGAGAGAGAGAGAATGAGAGAGAGAGAGATTTTTATACAAAGGACAAAAAATACTTGAAATTAGTTCCAAATGGCATCCACCCTATTCCCAATATAGTGCAGTATTTTAGTGCACTATGTAAAGAATAGGGCGCCAGCAGCCAGGGTAGAACAGGACTGTCCCAGCAGAGAGAGAGAGATCACTCCTGTCCTATGATATAACGCCACACAGTCCGGCTGCAGAGATGTCCTTGTTGTCCTCTGATCTACCTACCACAAATGGCCAAGTCTGTAGACAGAGAGAGAGAGAGATCGATTGAATAAATAGACAGGATATATTAGCAACATAAAAAAGGCAGCATGAATAGGAATGATATTTGATTTACCATCATGGTGTTATTATAGTATCTTAGCCTTATAGTATCTTATAGTATCTTCAGACACAAAGTAGACTCATCAATTGTCTGACTCTCACCACCCCTTTCCGCAAAAAAGCAATGGATGAAATTTGTTGTGTTTTCCTACACATTTTACACAGCACATTTTCCTACACTTTTTACACAGCACATTTTCCTACACATTTTACACAGCACATTTTTCTACACATTTTACACAGCACATTTTCCTACACATTTTACACAGCACATTTTCCTACACATTTTACACGGCACATTTTCCTACACATTTTACACAGCACATTTTCCTACACTTTTTACACAGCACATTTTCCTACACTTTTTACACAGCACGTTTTCCTACACATTTTACACAGCACGTTTTTCTACACATTTTACACAGCACGTTTTTCTACACATTTTACACAGCACATTTTCCTACACATTTTACACAGCACATTTTCCTACACATTTTACACAGCACATTTTTCTACACATTTTACACAGCACATTTTCCTACACATTTTACACAGCACATTTTCCTACACATTTTACACAGCACATTTTCCTACACATTTTACACAGCACATTTTCCTACACATTTTACACGGCACATTTTCCTACACATTTTACACAGCACATTTTCCTACACATTTTACACAGCGCATTTTCCTACACATTTTACACAGTGCATTTTCCTACACATTTTACACAGCACATTTTCCTACACATTTTACACAGCACATTTTTCTACACATTTTACACAGCACATTTTTCTACATGCAATAGAATGAGTTGGTCTGGATTAGAGAGTCTGCTAAATTACAAAAAAAAATTATAATAGACATTTGTGACTTTCAAATCCAAGTTGACAAGGGCTCTGGGAACAGATAGAGACATTGTCTAATATATAAGGCTTCCTACCAGGCTGACAGGGTGTACAACGCTGCTCTCGAAGTGGTTGTCTTGTAGTAGCTGTCGGAGGTGTGTTATATAGCTAGATGCTAGTCGCAGCGTGTCCAGTTTGGACAGTTTGGTATCGGCCGGTACCCACGGCAGGCACGTTTTCAGTCTGGAAAACGCTTTGCTCAGCAGCCTCATCCTCGCCCTCTCTCTGGCGTTTGCAGCGTTCCTTTGCATCTGCCGACCATCCTTTTGATGAAGTTGTTTTCCTCTGGCAGCGGTGCCGTGCGATCGCTTGGTTTGGACTTCGTAACCGTCGTCAGTACCGAACTCGTCGTCTGAGCGCTCGTTGGAAGTGTAACGTCTCTGTGCAACGTTCCGTTTTGTTTTGTTGCTTTCAAATGGTGCGTCAGTCCGTTTGTGACGTGTCTCAATGTCCTCTCCGTCGCTTACTGAGCCGGTGGACATGCCTGTCGGTTTCACCTCTGCCCTGTAGCAGGACAGAGGAGTCACTGGAGAGTTACAGGTGGGATATACCTGATCAAACCTCTTCTAGTTTGATGCTATGTCTGTCCATAGGTGGTTTTAGAAATATACGTAATTTTTCTGATCCAGGAAGGTGAAGGCTGCTTCTTCAAACAAAATGAAAAGGAAAAAAAGGATTTAAAAATGTCCTTAGTTGATCCATCTCATCCTCAGATGTCAAAATGACATTCCTGGTTTAGGAATGTTGCCATTGTTATCATGTAGCCTGACTTAGCCTACCAGTAGATTGAAAGTTTAGTTCAGAATGAAGTGTGTATTCTCTTATCCTCTCTTGTATAGCGAGTCAAGTCTTTGTAAAACGGAAACCTGCCGCCACTCTCATTCGGCTAATTTAAATGTCCTGGAATTGGCAGGGTGACAATGTTTTCAGCAACATTTCCCCACCTCTCTCTCTCTCTCTCTCTCTCTCTCTCTCTCTCTCTCTTTCTCTCTCTCTCTCTCTCTTTCTCTCTCTCTCTCTCCTCTCTCTTCTCTGTTCTCTCTCTCTCTCTTTCTCTCTCTCTCTCTCTCTCTCTCTCTCTCTCTCTCTCTCTCTCTCTCTCTCTCTCTCTCTCTCTCTCTCTCTCACACACACACACACACACACACACACACACACACACACACACACACACACACACACACACACACACACACACACACACACACACACACACACACAGAGTAGGAGTAAGGAGTAACCAGTCATCCCCAATACCAAAGTACAGTATGCTAGAGGAAAGGTCACTGTGGTTTAGAGATAGAGAGAGAGAGAGGGTTACTCCTTTACTACTGATGAAGCATCTATAAAACAATGTTTGACGGGGACATTATCTGGAAATAGGATTATGGTAGAATTTCCCAGATGTTCTGAAATTGTTTTTCCAGACAATCTAAGGACACACTGTGACCTACTGCACCGTAGTGTAACGATAACTAACCCAACTACCTCATCCCCATATTGATTCTATTTACTTATTTGCTCTCATGAACACCAGTATTTCTACTTGCTCATCTTCATCTGAACATGTATCACTGGCGTGTTAATTTGCTCAATTGTAATTACTTCGCTACGATGGACTATTTATTGCCTTACCTCCTTACTCCATTTGCACACACTGTATTCATAGATTTTCTATTGTGTTATTGACTGTACGTTTGTTCATCCCATATGTAACTCTGTGTTGTTGTTTGTGTCCCACTGCTTTGCTTTATCTTGGCCAGGTCGCAGTTGTAAATTAGAACTTGTTCTCAACTGGCCTACCTGGTTAAATAAAGGTGAAATAAAAATAAATTCTTTAAAAAAAGTAATGTTAGAGGTTTTACTGGGACAGGGGCAAAGTGAAAACCTACAGTACCAATACTGGGTGACAAATGGCTTCCTATTCTCTATATATAGTGCACTACTTTTAGACCAGAGCCCTATGGCACTCTATTCCCTATATAGTGCACGACTCTTTACTGATGTACATCAGCCATTACAGTGTACTGTGAACAAACACTTCATTTTACAGCAGCTTACTTCATACACTTCCAGCTTGTTGTCAGAAAGCGTTTCAGAACATTACTCAGTTCCTTCATCCTAGTCCCTCTACAGAACCTTCCTCAGTTTCCTCACCCTAGTTCCTCTCTAAACCTTCCTCAGTTTCCTCATCCTAGTCCCTCTACAGAACATTCCTCAGTTTCCTCATCCTAGTTCCTCTCTAAACCTTCCTCTCTGAACCTTCCTCAGTTTCCTCATCCTAGTTCCTCTCTAAACGTTCCTCTCTGAACCGTCCTCAGTTTCCTCATCCTAGTTCCTCTCTGAACCGTCCTCAGTTTCCTCATCCTAGTTCCTCTCTGAACCGTCCTCAGTTTCCTCATCCTAGTTCCTCTCTGAACCGTCCTCAGTTTCCTCATCCTAGTTACTCTCTGAACCTTCCTCAGTTTCCTCATCCTAGTTCCTCTCTGAACCTTCCTCAGTTTCCTCATCCTAGTCCCTCTACAGAACCTTACTCAGTTTCCTCATCCTAGTTCCTCTCTAAACCTTCCTCAGTTTCCTCATCCTAGTTCCTCTCTAAACCTTCCTCAGTTCCCTCATCCTAGTTCTTCTCTAAACCTTCCTCAGTTTCCTCATCCTAGTTCCTCTCTGAACCTTCCTCTCAGAACCTTCCTCAGTTCCCTCATCCTAGTTACTCTCTGAACATTCTTCAGGTTCCTCATCCTGGTTCCTCTCAGAACATTCCTCAGGTTAGCTACAGTAGATGACAGTATACAGGACAATCAAACCGATCGTGTAGTGGTATGGGAGAGAAGTACACTACACCAGCCGTTCTCCAACCTCTCCTCAGGGATCCCCAGCCGTTCTCCAACCTCTCCTCAGTGACCCCCAGCCATTCTCCAACCTCTCCTCGGGGATCCCCAGCCGTTCTCCAACCTCTCCTCAGTGACCCCCAGCCATTCTCCAACCTCTCCTCAGTGACCCCCAACCATTCTCCAACCTCTCCTCAGGGATCCCCAGCTCTCACATGTATTTTAGCTAGCACACCTGATTCAACTAGTCAACTAATTAGCAAGCCCTTGACTAGGTGAATCAGGTGAGCTATTTCAGAGCTACAACAACACTGTGAAATGTGTGGTGTTCCCGAGGAGAGGTCTGAGAACCGCTGATGTAGTGTGCATCTCTCAACCATCCCATGATCCCACCCTCACACATAGTGTTCCCCTTTGGTAACAGACATGTCTGACGACCTTATCAAAAGAGGCTAATCCTGTGTGCGTTTGGGTTTGGGTTACCGCAGACGTAGCGTTCTTTCACACGCAGGCCCACGTGCTTCGGCCACAGCTGTCAGCTTTTCCCACGACATCTGGAGCACTGGCATGACCTGGGCGTGGCAAGGGGGTAGGGGTTAGGGAGGGAACCCCGTGCTTTATCAGGGGATTCCCCAATGCATTATTTTTTATATTTTTTATTTAACATTTTAATAAACTTGGCATGCAGCTGTTGTATTGGTGTCTTAGGCATGAGTTAGTCCACATTTTGCTTTATCAAGGGATTCCCCAATGCACCATTGTATGTGTCCCAAATGGCACCCTATGTAGTGCACTACTTTAGACCAGAGTCCTATGGAACCCTATTTCCTATGTAGTGCACTACTTTAGACCAGAGTCCTATGGAACCCTACCCTACGCACCCAGCACTCCACTGAAGCACCTGCCTTTCATCCCAGCGTGCTTCCCAGGGTTCCATTATTCCCTTCTGTGGTAAGAAGGTTCTAACGATGATCTTAACACTATGAAGGCCTCTGGGTAAGGAGACCCTGAACTTGACTCCACCCATTCGGCTCCGATCAGAATGATTATAACATTCTTTTTAAAGACGTTATCTCCCATGTGAAGTGGAGATAACCTTTTCCCCACAGCAACACAGTCAGAATCCTCCTCCTTTTTCTGAGGAAATATTCCCAGTACATGAGACATCTATGAGTAGTCATGTAATCCCCCCCATAATTGGGTTGTGCTTTTACTACACTAGCAACGCTGGGTCAACGATAATCTACAAGGCACAGCTGAGATCCATGCTCCATTCTGGTGTCACACGGGCCATGCCAAATTCACTAGAAAGTAAAAAGGGATGGATGGATGGGAAAGGATGGACGGAGAGATAGAGGGATGGAGAAGAGCTACTGTACACCGCTGCTCTCCACAGCACCCAGGCAGCTGATTGGAGTAGAGCTACTGTACACCGCTGCTCTCCACAGCATCCAGACAGCTGATTGGAGGAGAGCTACTGTACACTGGGGCTCTCCACAGCATCCAGACAGCTGATTGGAGGAGAGCTACTGTACACCGCTGCTCTCCACAGCATCCAGACAGCTGATTGGAGGAGAGCTACTGTACACCGCTGCTCTCCACAGCATCCAGACAGCTGATTGGAGGAGAGCTACTGTACATCGCTGCTCTCCACAGCATCCAGACAGGTGATTGGAGGAGAGCTACTGTACACCGCTGCTCTCCACAGCATCCAGACAGCTGATTGGAGGAGAGCTACTGTACACCGCTGCTCTCCACAGCATCCAGACAGCTGATTGGAGGAGAGCTACTGTACACCGCTGCTCTCCACAGCATCCAGACAGCTGATTGGAGGAGAGCTACTGTACACCGCTGCTCTCCACAGCATCCAGACAGCTGATTGGAGGAGAGCTACTGTACATCGCTGCTCTCCACAGCATCCAGACAGCTGATTGGAGGAGAGCTACTGTACACCGCTGCTCTCCACAGCATCCAGACAGCTGATTGGAGGAGAGCTACTGTACACCGCTGCTCTCCACAGCATCCAGACAGCTGATTGGAGGAGAGCTACTGTACACCGCTGCTCTCCACAGCATCCAGACAGCTGATTGGAGGAGAGCTACTGTACATCGCTGCTCTCCACAGCATCCAGGCAGCTGATTGGAGGAGAGCTACTGTACACCGCTGCTCTCCACAGCATCCAGGCAGCTGATTGGAGGAGAGCTACTGTACACCGCTGCTCTCCACAGCATCCAGACAGCTGATTGGAGGAGAGCTACTGTACACCGCTGCTCTCCACAGCATCCAGGCAGCTGATTGGAGGAGAGCTACTGTACACCGCTGCTCTCCACAGCATCCAGAATTGAGATTTCCAAAATGCTATGTCTCTCTTTAAGACCTTGTCTATAAAAGGTCATGACACTTAGGACCGTAGAAACACGTCATACGCCTTCATCTGGGTGTAATGCGGAAGTGAGAGTTGAAAGGAGTCGAATATCTCTTCCAGGGACTGAATACGACATCTTCTTGTGAGACCTGCGCAGTTTAATTTTTTTTCCGGGCGGGAGGCAGAACCTGGACTCGGCTCCTGGAAAACGCTCATTAAAGGTGAATATGACCTCTGCCTACGATATTATTTGATACATGTCACAAAATCATCCTAAAGTATGTTTTTTCAATATACTTTAATTATATTATTGCTATTTATTCTGGACTTTAGACGTGATGCTTTGGAAGAATTTTTTGAAGAAAGACAGATTAGCGCCGCACGGCCATTGTGCTTGCTAAACCAAGAGGGAAATAGTTCGTTCTGAAACCCAACTAAAGACTGTACTGGACATTGGACCCCGTTACAACATTCTGATGGAATATCAACAAAGATAAGGACCCAATTTGGGATGCTTTTTCATATATCTGTCGAACTGTGCTGTGCTAGCGCTTGACTAGAATCAATGCTGCCGTATGCTAGCTAATGTTGTAAGCTAATATAACGATATATTGTGTTTTCGCTGTAAAACACTTCAAAAATCGGAAATATTGGCTCTATTCACACGATATTTGTCTTTCATTAGCTATCCACCATATGTTTTTCTGAAATGTTTTATGAGGTGTAATTAGTAGTTGACGTTGGTGTCTGTATTTTCTCTGGCTACTCCCGGTCGATTTCAGACTGTAGCTATGATGGGAGCAGTAATGTAAAAATGATTTATAGCTAAAATATGCACATTTTATGAACAAAACATAGATTTATTGTGTAACATGTTATAGGACTGTCATCTGAGGTAGTTTTTTCTGGGTTCTTTAGGTTGGTTCTAGGTTAGTTCGTTTGGCTTGTGCATGCTACTTGAATCATAATTCATACATCATAATCATAATCATACGTGTCTGTCCACTTTTTTATTTGGTGGTGAGCTAACATAAATATATGTGGTGTTTTCTCTGTAAAACATTTAAAAAATCGGACATGTTGGCTGGATTGACAAGATGTTTATCTTTCAAATGCTGTATTGGACTTGTTAATGTGTGAAAGTTAAATATTAAAAAAAAATAGATTTTGAATTTCGCGCCCTGCAGCTGTTGTCATATTTGTACCAACGTCGGGCTTGCAGCCCAAACAGGTTAATGAATTCATAGACACACCATCATTTAGGTGTATGTGACTTGTGGCTTTTATGTTGTTTCTGTTGTTACATTTCCCTTCTGAGATATAGTGTTACAGGAAGTTAGGAACTCCACTCACCCATAGGTGTTACTGATCTGGGTTTAACATATCGTCTGTAAGGGGTGCGTAACCGGTGGAAGAGAAGTCAGACGCAGGAGAGCAGAACTTGGTAATAGCCAGAGCAGTTTATTAATAGCAAAACCAACGGCATAAAAATAACAAGATATGGGTACAAAAACCTGTCGCGCACCAATCAACACGTGCACGTGCACAAGCACTTGCAATAAACAATCCCACACAAAGACATGGGGGGAACAGAGGGTTAAATACCCAACAAGTGATTGAGGGAATTGAAACCAGGTGTGAGGAAAAACAAGACAAAACACATGGAAAATGAAAAGTGGATCGATGATGGCTAGAAGAGCGGCGACGCCGACCGCCGAGCGCCGCCCGAACAAGGAGAGGAACCGACTTCGGCGGAAATCGTGACATCGTCTCAGAAACTGATATAGTTTCGTCATTAAGATCATAATGAACAAGATCATATGGACAGACTTTTTTTATCCAATCCCGGTCCTGATGGCGGAGTTGAATGAAGAGTTTGTGGGTTTGATTCCCTTCCGGCATTAGCTACATACTAAACCCTGAACGAAGATGCTGTCATTCTACATCCTCCTTCTAAACATCTAGCTAAACATAGTGAAATGTGGATAGCTGTTGTTCACTAAGTGACTGCTAAACCTGATCCATGTCTGTATATCATGATGTAATTCTGTATCTACATCCGGTATTCCCAAACTGGGGAATGCGCAATGCCGTCGGGGATATGCTAACTAAAAATGTGATTCACATAAAAATTATATATACACTGCTCAAAAAAATAAAGGGAACATTAAACAACACAATGTAACTCCAAGTCAATCACACTTCTGTGAAATCAAACTGTCCACTTAGGAAGCAACACTGATTGACAATACATTTCACATGCTGTTGTGCAAATGGAATAGACAAAAGGTGGAAAATATAGGCAGTTAGCAAGACACCCCCAAAAAAAGAGTGATTCTGCAGGTGGTGACCACAGACCACTTCTCAGTTCCTATGCTTCCTGGCTGATGTTTTGGTCACTTTTGAATGCTGGCGGTGCTCTCACTCTAGTGGTAGCATGAGACCGAGTCTACAACCCACACAAGTGGCTCAGGTAGTGCAGTTCATCTAGGATGGCACATCAATGCGAGCTATGGCAAAAAGGTTTGCTGTGTCTGTCAGCGTAGTGTCCAGAGCATGGAGGCGCTACCAGGAGACAGGCCAGTACATCAGGAGACGTGGAGGAGGCCGTAGGAGGGCAACAACCCAGCAGCAGGACCACTACCTCCGCCTTTGTGCAAGGAGGTGCACTGCCAGCGCCCTGCAAAATGATCTCCAGCAGGCCACAAATGTGCATGACTGACCCCAGATTGTGTTTTCCAGGTGTAACTCGGGCAGTTGTTGTTGCCATTCTGTACCTGTCCCGCAGGTGTGATTTCCGGATGTACCGATCCTGTGCAGGTGATGTTACATGTGGTCTGCCACTGCGAGGACGATCAGCTGTCCGTCCTGTTTCCCTGTAGTGCTGTCTTAGGCGTCTCACAGTAATGACATTGACATTTTTGCTCTGGCCACATCTGCAATCCTCATGCCTCCTTGCAGCATGCCTACGGCATGTTCACGCAGATGAGAAGGGACCCTGGGCAACTTTCTTTAAGTGTTTTTCAGAGTCAGTAGAAAGGCCTCTTTAGTGTCCTAAGTTTTCATAACTGTGACCTTAATTGCCTACCGTCTGTAAGCTTTTAGTGTCTTAACAACCGTTCCACAGCTGCATGTTCATTCATTGTTTATGGTTCATTGAACAAGCATGGGAAACCGTTTTAAAACCCTTTACAATGAAGATCTGTGAAGTTATTTGGAATTTACAATTTTACAATTTACAAACAAGGACTCTCCGAAACTATATTCAACGTGTGGAAACAAAATTGAGGCTATGATTAAGAAGCTGGAGCTCTTTTCTTTCTGCATTAAAAACTTCTTTGGGATCGGTGTCCCATCCACGGGACAGTAGGCTAGTAGTCCTGCGGGACGGTTGAGCTTACGTAGGGTAATGCGATTAGCATGAGGTTGTAAGTAACAAGAAAATTTCCCAGGACATAGACATATCTGCTTTTGGCAGAAAGCCAAAACTGCACTGTCCAATTTACAGTAGCTATTACAGTGAAATAATACCATGCTATTGTTTGAGGAGAGTGCAACATTTGGAACATGAAAAATTATTAATAAACAAATTAGGCACATTTGGGCAGTCGTGATACAACATTTTGAACAGAAACACAATGGCTCATTTGATCAGTCTAAAACTTTGCCTATATACTGCTGCCATCTAGTAGCCAAAATCTAAATTGCACTTGGGCTGGAATAATACATTACAGTCTTTCTCTTGCATTTCACAGATGATGGACAAAAAAATACAAAGGAACGGTTGTTTTTTTTCTTTTATATTATCTTTTACCAGATCTAATGTGTTATATTCTCCTACATTCCTTTCACATTTCCACAAACTTCAAAGTGTTTCCTTTCAAATGGTACCAAAAACATGCATATCCTTGCTTTAGGGCCTCGGTTGTTGTAAGAAACGGACCAAGGCGCAGCGTGTGTTGAGTTCCACATATTTAATTACAGTGAAACTTCTTCAACAAAACAATAACGAGCAACAAAACGTGACTACGTGGTGCAACAAGCACAAAACCAAACAATATCCAACAAAAATGGCTACCTAAATATGATCCCCAATTAGAGGCAACGATTACCAGCTGCTTCTAATTGGGAACCATACAAAACATCAACAGAGAAATATTGAACTAGAACACCACCTTGTCACGCCCTGACCTACTACACGCGTGACAGTACCCCCCCAGCCCCCCCCCCCCCCTCAAAGGTGCGGACTCCGGCCGCAAAACCTGAAACCAAACTGTGAGGGTAGGGGGGGTGACTAGTGTCGGTGGCGGCTCCGGTGCAGGTCGCCGCCCCCGCCCAGACCCCGGATCCGGTACAAAGGAAGGCCCCTGCCTTGGAGCGGGACTGGACGCCGTGCCTGGACTGGGCACCGGCACAGAGGAAGGCTCCTGCCATGGAGCGGGACTGGACACCGTACCTGGACTGGGCACCGGCACAAAGGAAGGCTCCTGCCATGGAGCGGGACTGGACACCGTACCTGGACTGGGCACCGGCACACAGGAAGGCTCCTGCCATGGAGCGGGACTGGACACCGTGGCTGGACTGGGCACAGGCGCAGAAGAAGGCTCCGGCCATGGCACCGGCGCAGGAACCTCCGGGCCGTGGACCGTCACTGGAAGCTCCGGGCCGTTGACCGTCACTGGAAGCTCCGGACCGTTAGTGTTCTATATACTGTTGGAAGGGTCCCAGACCCTTAGAGTTCTATGTACTGTGAGAAGGGTCCCAAACCATTAGAGTTCTATATACTGTAGGAAGGGTCCCAGAGCATTAGAGTTCTATATACTGTAGGAAGGGTCCCAAACCATTAGAGTTCTATATACTGTAGGAAGGGTCCCAAACCATTAGAGTTCTATATACTGTAGGAAGGGTCCCAAACCATTAGAGTACTATATACTGTTGGAAGGGTCCCAAACCATTAGAGTTCTATATACTGTAGGAAGGGTCCCAAACCATTAGAGTACTATATACTGTTGGAAGGGTCCCAAACCATTAGAGTTCTATATACTGTAGGAAGGGTCCCAAACCATTAGAGTTCTATATACTGTAGGAAGGGTCCCAAACCATTAGAGTACTATATACTGTAGGAAGGGTTCCAAACCATTAGAGTTCTATATACTGTAGGAAGGGTCCCAAACCATTAGAGTTCTATATACTGTAGGAAGGGTCCAAAACCATTAGAGCACTATATACTGTCGGAAGGGTCCCAAACCATAAGAATTCTATATACTGTAGGAAGGGTTCCAAACCATTAGAGTACTATATACTGTAGGAAGGGTCCCAAACCATTAGAGCACTATATACTGTCGGAAGGGTCCCAAACCATTTGAGTACTATATACTGTCGGAAGGGTCCCAAACCATTATTTTACATTACATTTAAGTCATTTAGCAGACGCTCTTATCCAGAGCGACTTACAAATTGGTGCATTCACCTCATGTTATCCAGTGGAACAACCACTTTACAATAGTGCATCTAAATCTTTTAAGGGGGGGGGGGTTAGAAGGATTACTTTATCCTATCCTAGGTATTCCTTAAAGAGGTGGGGTTTCAGGTGTCTCCGGAAGGTGGTGATTGACTCCGCTGACCTGGCGTCGTGAGGGAGTTTGTTCCACCATTGGGGTGCCAGAGCAGCGAACAGTTTTGACTGGGCTGAGCGGGAACTGTACTTCCTCAGAGGTAGGGAGGCGAGCAGGCCAGAGGTGGATGAACACAGTGCCCTTGTTTGGGTGTATTGCCTGATCAGAGCCTGAAGGTACGGAGGTGCCGTTCCCCTCACAGCTCCGTAGGCAAGCACCATGGTCTTGTAGCGGATGCGAGCTTCAACTGGAAGCCAGTGGAGAGAGCGGAGGAGCGGGGTGACTTGAGAGAACTTGGGAAGGTTGAACACCAGACGGGTTGCTGTAGGAAGGGTCCCAAACCATTAGAGTACTATATACTGTAGGAAGGGTCCCAAACCATTAGAGTACTATATACTGTAGGAAGGGTTCCAAACCATTAGAGTTCTATATACTGTAGGAAGGGTCCCAAACCATTAGAGTTCTATATACTGTAGGAAGGGTTCCAAACCATTAGAGTTCTATATACTGTAGGAAGGGACCCAAACCATTACAGTACTATATACTGTAGGAAGGGTCCCAAACCATTAGAGTTCTATATACTGTAGGAAGGGACCCAAACCATTAGAGTACTATATACTGTAGGAAGGGTCCCAAACCATTAGAGTACTATATACTGTAGGAAGGGTTCCAAACCATTAGAGTTCTATATACTGTACGAAGGGTTCCAAACCATTTGAGTTATATATACTGTAGGAAGGGTCCCAAACCATTTGAGTACTATATACTGTCGGAAGGGTCCCAAACCATTATTTTACATTACATTTAAGTCATTTAGCAGACGCTCTTATCCAGAGCGACTTACAAATTGGTGCATTCACCTTATGATATCCAGTGGAACAACCACTTTACAATAGTGCATCTAAATCTTTTAAGGGGGGGGGGGGGTTAGAAGGATTACTCTATCCTATCCTAGGTATTCCTTAAAGAGGTGGGGTTTCAGGTGTCTCCGGAAGGTGGTGATTGACTCCGCTGACCTGGCGTCGTGAGGGAGTTTGTTCCACCATTGGGGTGCCAGAGCAGCGAACAGTTTTGACTGGGCTGAGCGGGAACTGTACTTCCTCAGAGGTAGGTAGGGAGGCGAGCAGGCCAGAGGTGGATGAACGCAGTGCCCTTGTTTGGGTGTAGGGCCTGATCAGAGCCTGAAGGTACGGAAGTGCCGTTCCCCTCACAGCTCCGTAGGCAAGCACCATGGTCTTGTAGCGGATGCGAGCTTCAACTGGAAGCCAGTGGAGAGAGCGGAGGAGCGGGGTGACTTGAGAGAACTTGGGAAGGTTGAACACCAGACGGGCTGCTGTAGGAAGGGTCCCAAAGCATTGGAGTTCTATATAATGTAGGAAGGGTCCTAAACCATTAGAGAACTATATACTGTAGGAAGGGTCCCAAACCATTAGAGCACTATATACTGTTAGAAGGGTCCCAAACCATTAGAGTTCTATTTACTGTAGGAGGGTCCCAGACCATTAGAGTTATATATACTGTAGGAAGGGTCCCAAACCATTAGAGTGCTATATACTGTAGGAAGGGTCCCAAATCATTAGAGTACTATATACTGTAGGAAGGGTCCCAGACCATTAGAGTTATATATACTGTAGGAAGGGTCCCAAACCATTAGAGTACTATATACTGTAGGAAGGGTCCCAAACCATTAGAGTTCTATATACTGTAGGAAGGGTCCCAAACCATTAGAGTACTATATACTGTTAGAAGGGTCCCAAACCATTAGAGTTCTATATACTGTCGGAGGGTCCCAGACCATTAGAGCACTATATACTGTAGGAAGGGTCCCAAACCATTAGAGTTCTATATACTGTAGGAGGGTACCAGACCATTAGAGCACTATATACTGTTAGAAGGGTCCCAAACCATTAGAGTACTATATACTGTAGGAGGGTCCCAAACCATTAGAGTACTATATACTGTAGGAGGGTCCCAAACCATTAGAGTTATATATACTGTAGGAAGGGTCCCAAACCATTAGAGTGCTATATACTGTAGGAAGGGTCCCAAACCATTAGAGTTCTATATACTGTAGGAAGGGTCCAAAACCATTAGAGCACTATATACTGTAGGAAGGGTCCCAAACCATTAGAGTTCTATATACTGTTGGAAGGGTCCCAAACCATTAGAGTTATATATACTGTAGGAAGGGTCCCAAACCATTAGAGTTCTATATACTGTAGGAAGGGTCCCAAACCATTAGAGTTCTATATACTGTAGGAAGGGTCCCAAACCATTAGAGTTCTATATACTGTAGGAAGGGTCCCAAACCATTAGAGTTCTATATACTGTAGGAAGGGTCCCAAACCATTAGAGTTATATATACTGTAGGAAGGGTCCCAAACCATTAGAGTTATATATACTGTAGGAAGGGTCCCAAACAATTAGAGTTATATATACTGTAGGAAGGGTCCCAAACAATTAGAGTTCTATATACTGTAGGAAGGGTCCCAAACCATTAGAGTTCTATATACTGTAGGAAGGGTCCCAAACCATTAGAGTTCTATATACTGTAGGAAGGGTCCCAAACCATTAGAGTTCTATATACTGTAGGAAGGGTCCCAAACCATTAGAGTTCTATATACTGTAGGAAGGGTCCCAAACCATTAGAGTTCTATATACTGTAGGAAGGGTCCCAACCCATTAGAGTACTATATACTGTAGGAAGGGTCCCAAACCATTAGAGTTCTATATACTGTAGGAAGGGTCCCAAACCATTAGAGTACTATATACTGTTAGAAGGGTCCCAAACCATTAGAGTTCTATATACTGTCGGAGGGTCCCAGACCATTAGAGCACTATATACTGTAGGAAGGGTCCCAAACCATTAGAGTTCTATATACTGTAGGAGGGTACCAGACCATTAGAGCACTATATACTGTTAGAAGGGTCCCAAACCATTAGAGTACTATATACTGTAGGAGGGTCCCAAACCATTAGAGTACTATATACTGTAGGAGGGTCCCAAACCATTAGAGTTATATATACTGTAGGAAGGGTCCCAAACCATTAGAGTGCTATATACTGTAGGAAGGGTCCCAAACCATTAGAGTTCTATATACTGTAGGAAGGGTCCCAAACCATTAGAGTTCTATATACTGTAGGAAGGGTCCCAAACCATTAGAGTTCTATATACTGTAGGAAGGGTCCCAAACCATTAGAGTTCTATATACTGTAGGAAGGGTCCCAAACCATTAGAGTTATATATACTGTAGGAAGGGTCCCAAACAATTAGAGTTCTATATACTGTAGAAAGGGTCCCAAACCATTAGAGTTCTATATACTGTAGGAAGGGTCCCAACCCATTAGAGTACTATATACTGTAGGAAGGGTCCCAAACCATTAGAGCACTATATAAATAAGGTACCAGACTATTAGAGTAACGGATGGCTATAATGTACATGCTTATTGCTAAGGCCATGGGAATAATTACCTTTTAAGGCTTAGCAGTTATACATATGATTTTGACGGGGACATTTTAATATTTTGTCCATCAACATTTGCCCAACAACATGGTTTCTCAGGGGTTTTTACCTCAATAAAATGATTTAAGTGGTTCCCAAATGGAACCCTATCTCCTGCAGTATATAGTGCACTACTTTTACCAGAGCCCTACGGGTAGTAGGGTAGTTGTAAACGTTACAGATTGCCATTCGTGACACAACCCCAGTCCACTCAGTGGTGTGCCTGATAGACAGAGGGGACAGGTGCAAAGCTCAAGCTATGACATGGTCGGTGGCCATTTTGTGTTTTCTTCCCCAACTGGACGCTTGGTTCCCATGGTCACCACTGTGGTTCCACAGCTGCAGAGCGAAACGAATGGTGTGTGACAAGAAATGAACATATGGCCATTAAGAGAGTATTCATCTCAAGTGGCACACTATTCCCCTTTATAGGGCATTACTTTTGACTAGAGCTCTGTGGACCTGGATAAAAATGAGTTCCCTATAGGGAATAGGGTACCATTTAGGACATGGCCAATGGAATCATTGAGGAGGATATCTGTGACTCCTTATAACAGAGTCAACCTGTATTTGAGACTAGATTTAAATGGGTTTCATAGTAAACTTTAAGATGTAGGTATTACCCTTTGACCAAGCTATTTTTGACGCAGATTTAAATGGTTTAACAGTAAACTTGCATTGTGCATTGACTCATTTATTTTTTGATGTTGGGACTTTTAAACAACTTTATAAGTTACTTAAAGATGTTACACTTATTCCATGTTTAGGGATAGGGCTGTGTGAATTGGTAACAACAGCTGTTAGTAGCAGATCACTATTTTATATGGTAAAATCTCCTGTTCTACTTTGTTCTGGATTTGGCACATTTCGCTAATCCATTTGTGCTAGAACATGTTGCTGACACCGAGGCTAACTATGCTATCTGTTATGCTACCACTTAGTACAGATTTAACAGATTGCACACTTGGAGAGATGCAATGGTTTTGTGGAATTTACTGTGACCTTCTGCAAATTTACTGTACCATTACCAGAATTCACAGGTTTCACACAAATTCCTGTTTGAGTGTTCCTCGAATCAGGAAGAATTGAGAACGGAAGGAAACCTTCAACTAAGATTCTGGGAAACCAGAGAATTTTGGGGAATTTTACAGAAATATGACGCCATTTTGGGATGCATCCGTGGGCCGCAAACGTTAAACGTTATGATGTCAGAATGTTGTTCCCACAGTGTGTGTTTCACAGCCCAGGGCATAAAGAACTACCGCTCAGCTGAGAGAACCACTTTCAACACTTTCTTTGGAAGCTAGGGTTGTGGACAACAAAACTGGGAAAATATATACACTCTTTCAGACAAGAGCCCACATCTGTCTGGAATCTTTATGGAGCATCAGTCAGTTAATCACCACACCTCTTTTACCCAGCCCTGGCTGGCCTATCACTACACCAGCCCACACCCCCTGGCTCTTACCCAGCCCTGGCTGGCCTTTCACTACACCAGCCCACACCCCCTGGCTCCTACCCAGCCCTGGCTGGCCTTTCACTACACCAGCCCACACCCCCTGGCTCCTACCCAGCCCTGGCTGGGCTTTCACTACACCAGCCCACACCTCCTGGCTCTTACCCAGCCCTGGCTGGCCTTTCACTACACCAGCCCACACCCCCTGGCTCTTACCCAGCCCTGGCTATCCTTTCACTACACCAGCCCACACGCCCTGGCTCTTACCCAGCCCTGGCTAGCCTTTCACTACACCAGCCCACACCCCCTGGCTCTTACCCAGCCCTGGCTATCCTTTCACTACACCATCCCACACGCCATGGCTCTTACCCAGCCCTGGCTAGCCTTTCACTACACCAGCCCACACTCCCTGGCTCTTACCCAGCCCTGGCTAGCCTTTCACTACACGAGCCCACACCCTCTGGCTCCTACCCAGCCCTGTTCGAAACCCGATGAGCTAACAGGTTAGCCTTTCACTACACCAGCCCACACCCCCTGGCTCTTACCCAGCCCTGGCTAGTCTTTCACTACACCAGGATACTGTACCCCCCCTTACCCAGCCCTGGCTATCCTTTCACTACACGAGCCCACACCCTCTGGCTCCTACCCAGCCCTGTTCTAAACCCGATGAGCTAACAGGCTAGTGTTTCACTACACCAGCCCACACCCCCTGGCTCTTACCCAGCCCTGTTCTAAACCCAACGAGCTAACAGGCAAGCCGTTCAGTGCACAAGCCCACACCCCCTGGCTCTTACCCAGCCCTGTTCTAAACCCAACGAGCTAACAGGCAAGCCGTTCAGTGCACAAGCCCACACCCCCTGGCTCTTACTCAGCCCTGTTCTAAATCCAACAAGCTAACAGGCTAGTCTTTTGTAAGGCTCATCAACTGTGCCAAGGCTCTGGAATTACACCAGGGTTTGCACACAAAATGGCAAATATGTGAAGATCTTTCTTAATATATTTTATTGGGGTTTCGTCTTGAAAAGAGAGAACAAGGGGAACATCCATCTACAGCGTCTAAGGCTCATCCACTGTCTGTCCGTAGGGTCTATAACAAGGGTCCCTCTTGAACCAACCTGACCCTCAAGCTCAGTGTCTGTCAACCAGGACCTAAACCAACTACACGTATCATTGTCATGCATAATACTAGTCAAATGTTAGTCAGAGGAGTTTGCAAAAATGTTCTCCTCTTCTCAGCTCCTGACTGCTGCTGCTGCAGGGAAGGGGTTGTTTTGCTAGGCAACCAAAGACTAGTTGTTTTAAAGAGTCCATGTTACAGCGGAAAAGATCAACCACTTCAGTCAGCTGTTCGTTCCACACAAAAAAATATCATGTTTTTTTTTATCGGTTAGGCATAAAAGTTGATTTAATTTTAAATGGATTTCAGTTTTGGTGTATTTTATTTTATTTTTTCAAATGTGACCCCTTCAAAAAGTACTAAACAACCTTATTACAAAACCAGACCGTACCAAGATATTTTAGCCTTTTAGTATAATGGTTTTGGAATGAAAGTCACAGGAACCACAGCTTGCGTCCTGCACAGGGTATCCCCCTAATGAACTACATTGTTGTTAGGAGTTGTATGGCATCATTTAAAACTGATTAAACAGCATTAACCTTAAATAGGTGGAACTTCTGCTGTGGCCAATAAATAGCCACGGATGTCTCAAGTTTTGAGGGAGCGTGGAATTGGGCATGCTGACTGTAGGAATGTCAACCAGAGCTGTTGCCAGAGCATTGAATGTTCATTTCTCTACCATAAGCCACCTCCAATGTCATTTTGGAGAGTGCGTCCAACCGGCCACACAACTGCAGACTATGTGTAACCACACCAGCCCAGGACCTTCACATCCGACTTCTTCAAACTGGGGGATCGTCTGAGACCAGCCACCCGGACATCTGATGAATCTGAGGAGTATTTCTGTCTGTACTAAAGCCCTTCTGTGTGGAAAAACTCATTCTGATTGGCTGGGCCTGGCTCCCAAGTGGGTTGGCCTATGCCCTCCCAGGCCCCCCCATGGCTGCGCCCCTGGCCAGTCATGTGAAATCAATAGATTATGGCCTAATGAATTTATTTAAATTAAATAATTTCCTTATAATAACTGTAACTCAGTAAAATCGTTGAAGTTGTTGCATTAACATTTTTGTTCAGTATAATTTAGTCATATTTATAGGTCTCTATAAAATACAATACATTTTTCAGAAATTCTATTTTGTTATTTTCCAAATTCCGTTTTCTCTGTTTTATATTCTCAGGTTACGGATTTGTCCAAATCTTTTCAGGTTTTCACTCTCAAGTGTATTTAAAAAAAATAGATGAACAACATCATTTGATGTTCTAATATGTTCTAATGCTTTAAACACATCGGGAGACCTTTTTAAAAAAATGTGTAGTTCCCTTCAATTTAACTGCGCACTTAGCAAAGGCCTTATTCATTCGGATGGCCTTATGACTGTAATTTTATATTCCTGACAGTCTTC